>NC_071389.1:34198431-34498431 GCF_022682495.2 Desmodus rotundus
TTATTATTATTATTATTATAAGTGACTATAAAGTATCTCATTGTGATTTCTACTGCATTTCACTAAAGGCTAATACCATTAAACATATTTTCATGTTCTTATTGGCCATTTGTGTATCTACTTTGGAGAAGTTTTTAATCGAGTTGTCCATTATTGAGCTGTAAGGGTTCTTTATATATTCTGGTCCCTTGTCAGATACATGATTTGTAAAAGTTTTCTACCATTTTGTGGGTTGTCTTTTCACTTTCTTCATAGTGTTATTTGAAGCACAAAAGTCATTCTAGTGAAATTCAGTTTATTTTTTTCTTTTGTCACTTTATTTTTTATTTTTATTTTAAAGAAAGGCATACTGCCATGCACAGCACCTCATCTAAATGTGTCTGGAGTCTTGGGAGTTTGACTACCCTACATTCTCCTACAATGTACCTTAAGAGTTTGTTCGGTGGAGGTTCTAGCAGGGGAATGCAACTACTCTACCCTTCACTGAGGACTGGTCCTCTCCTCTAGTAGGGAAGGTTGTCCTCTTTGACCAAGTGTGCAGCTTTGGGAGGGATTCACATGGATCGATGAGAGAGGAAGAGGACACCAGCCTAACCAGCCATATCTGCTGAATCAACCCTGGTGTCAGTGGGGTGACAGATGTTACAGCCAGATCACCCTCACATCCTTTTTTGTGCTTTAGCTTTTGGTATAGTGTCTAAGTTTTGCCTAAGATGACAAAGATTTACTCCTATGTTTTCTTCTAAGTTATTTTTAGCTTGTACACTTAGGTATGTGATCCATTTGGAGTTAATTTTTGTGTATAGTGTAGGAAGCCTCAGATTCAATCTTTTGTGTGTGACTATCCTGTTGTTACAGCACCATTTGTTTTTTTCTTGTTAAAAATTTTTTTTAATTATATTTTATTGATCATACTATTTCAGTTGTTCCAGTGTTTCCCTCTTTGGCCCCCTCTATTCAGTACTCCACATTCCCTCAGGCAATCCCCATACCATTGTTCATGTCCATGGGTCATACCTATACATTCTTTGGCTATTCTATTTCCTATACTATACCTCCCCATGGTTATTCTTTAACTACCAATTTGTACTTCCTAATCTCCTCACCTCTTCTGCCATTCCCCACACTGCCCCCCCCATCTAGAAACCAGCAAAACGCTCTCCATATCTATGATTCTGTCTCTATTGTTGTTTGCTTAATTTGTTTTTCAGATTAAATTGTTGATAGATTGGTGCTATTTTTTTCTATTTTATTGTTCATAGTCTTGATCTTTTTCTTAAGTAAGTCCCTTTAACATTTCTTATAATAATGGTTTGGTGATAATGAACTCCTTTAGTTTTTTTTTTTGTCTGGGAAGATCTTTATCTGCCCTTCAGTCCTAATGATATCTTTGGTAGGTAGAACAATCTTGGCTGTTCATGACTTTGAATATTTTTTGTCAACCCCTTGTAGCCTATAAAGTCTCTTTAAGAAATCAGCTGACAGTCTTATCTGAACTCCCCTGTAGTTAACTACCTAGTTTTCTCTTGCTACATTTAAGATTCTGTCTTTATCTTTAACCTTTGGCATTTTAATTATGATGTATCTTGGAGTGGGCCTCTTTGCATCCATCTTGTTTGGGACTCTATGTGCTTCCTGGACTTGCATATCTATTTCCTAGTTTTCTTTTATTATTTTTTCAAATAGATTTCCAGTTTATTGCTCTTTCTCTTCTATATCTGGTACCCCTATGATGTAAATGTTGGAACACTTGAAGTTGTCCCAGATGCTGCTTACACTATCCTTGTTATTTTGGATTCTGGTTTGGGACTTGCTCTTTTTTTCTTCTTGTTCTGATGGGTAGTTTTTCATTTCCTTATGTTCCAAGTCATTGATTTGTTTCTCGGCTTCATCTACTGTCTCCCTACAAATTGTTCTTTATTCCAATTAGTGTATCCTTTGTTTCTGATAGGATCTTTTTTGTGCTGTTGAGGTCCTCACTAAGTTCCTTGAGCATCCTTGTAATCATTGTTTTCAAATGATTACAAGGATGTGCATCTGATAGATTGCTTATCTCCATTTTGTTTAATTCTTTTTCTGGAGTTTTGATCTGTTCTTTGATTTGGGCCATGTCTCTCTGTCTCCTCATTTTGGCAGCCTCCCTGTGTTTGTTTCTATGTATTAGGTAGAGCTGCTATGACTCCCTGTCTTGGTAGTGTGGCCTAATATAGTAGGTGTTTTGTGGGGTCCAGTGGCACAACCTCCCCTATCACCCAAGCTAGGTACTCAAGGTGTGACCTTCGAATGGGCTAAGTACACCCTCCTCTTGTAGTTGAGCTTTGATTGCTTTTGGCAGGTCAATGGGAGGGATTTACCCAGGCCAGTCAGCTACCAGGACTGGCTGTGACCACAGACCACCAACCTCTGCCCTCCGTGGAGGAACATTGTGCAGTGGCAGGGTGGTGTTCTGATGTGGTCTGTAGCTGTCCACTGGATGCACAGTCTCTGGGATTTCCCAGTTGGTGCAGGCAAGGTCAGCCTCAACCTGTGTTTTGCCTCGGAGGCTCCCTGCATGAGCTATAATGCAATCTGAGATGGCTGCCACTGTGCTGGGTTTGGAGATTTCTAGGAGAAGCCAAGCTGTGAGCCTAGGCTGGCTGCTGCTAATGCTGGGCCTGGGGCCACTAGCAAGAGGTACAGGGCCTGGGGGTTCACTGAGGCTGGCTATTGCTTTTTGGAGAGGATGTAGGAAGTTGTGAAGCATGAGGTAATACCAGCCATTCATATGGAAAAATCACTGTTAACAACTTGAATGGGTCTGTAGGTTGAGTGGGATGGAATCCCAGGGTATCTCCACAGTGGGGCGGGGCAAACAGTATTAGCCAGGTTGATGGAATCTCAGATATGGCATCTGCCTCCAGGCTCTGTGGCTCTGTATGGGGGAGGGATCAAAAAAGGGACAGAGGCCTCTGCCTGCCTTTCTCTCTGGGAGAAAGCTGTCCCCCAGCTTTCATATGCCAGATACTTCTTTTCCTCCCTGTATTCCTCTGGTGTCTTTCAATCTGCCAGCCTGGTGCTGGAGCTCAGAAGGAGTGAGTCTGAGTATGTTTTTGTGTGTTCTTTAAGAGGAACTGCTTGAGACTCTAGAACTTTCTTCCACCAACTCAATCCCCGCTGGTTTTGTAGCCATAAGTTACTAGGACCTATCTTTCAGACAATGGAACCATGGGCTTTGGGACCCGGTGCTGGGCTAGGACTCCTCGCTCCTGAGGTATCCCTCCTGAATTTTTATCTACCACATGTGGATGTGGGACCAGCCCGTTCTGCATCTCTGCCCTTCCTTCCAGTCTGGATGGATGTAGATTCTTTAATTCTGTAGTTGTTGGACCTCCATTCAACTCGATTTGTGATGGTTCTGTAGTTTAGTTGTAATTTTGACATGGTTGTATGAGGAAGCGAGCCATATATACCTATTCTCCCATCTTGAGTAGAAGTCCCTACAGCACCATTTGTTGAAATGAGTGTTACTTCCCCATTGTCTTGGTATTCCTGCCCACAATCAATTGACCGTAAGTGTAAGGGTTTATTTCTGGACACTTCAGTTACGTTCCATTGATCTTTATATATATCCTTAATGCTAGTACTACCCTAGCTTTCTGTAAGTTCTAAGTACAGAAAGTGTGAATTCCCAACTTTGTTATTATTCAACATTGTTTTTACTACTCTTAGTTTCTTGTAATTCCTTATGAATTTTAGGATCAGTTGTTAATTTATAAGCCAGCTGGGATTTTATAGGGTCATATTTAAATTTTTATTTTACTTTTAAAAAGATTTTATTTATTTATTTTTTGAGAGGGTAAGGGATGGGATAGGGAGAGAAACATTAAGGTATGTGAGATACATTGATCGGTTGCTTCTGGTACTCCCCCACCCCCACCCGAACTTGGAGACCTGACCTGCAACCCAGGCATGTACCCAGACTGGGAATCAAACTGGTGACCTTTGGGGTTGCAGGCTGGCACTCAATCCACTGAGCCATACTAGCCAGGGGTAATTTTTTTTAAAGGTTTTATAGTGAGGGGAAGGGAGTGAGAAAGAAGGGTTGAGAAACATCTATGTGTGAGAAAAACTTTGTCTGCCTCTTGTTCGCTCCAGCTGTGGGCCTGGCCCTCAAGTCAGACACATGCCCTGACTGGGAATTGATCAGGTGACCTTTCAGTTTGGGAGATGACACGCAACCCTCTGAGCTATACCAGTTAGGGCTTGAATTTTTTTAATGAACCCATATTGAAACATCATTATCACCCAAACTTGATAGTTTACAGTTTATTCTTTTACTTGTTGGAGTTGCATACACTGTATAAGTTTGGACAATGTATAATGACATGATTCCATCATAATAGCATCATATAGAATAGTTTCCCTGCCCTAAAAAGTTCCTTATTCATTCCTCCCCCTCTTCCCTGGCAGCCAGTGATCCTTTTACTGTCTCCATAATTTTGCCTCTATCAAAATGACATATAGAATCATACAGTATGTAGCCTTTTCATCTGGCTTCTTTCAGTTAGTACAATAATATGCATTTAAGTTTCCTGTAGTGATATGCACTTGAGGTTTATTCCATGTCTTTTTATGGATTGATAGCTCATTTCTTTTTAGCACCAGATGGTATTTATTTGCACAGTTTATCTATTCACCTAATAAAGAATGTCTTGGTTGCTTCTCGGTTTTGGCAATTATAAATAAAGCTGCTAAAAAAATCTATGTGCAGGTTTGGATTCTCCCTATCCCACTCCCTTTCCCTCTCTCTCAAAAAATAAATAAATAAAATCTTTTAAAAAGTAACATAAAAATTCAAACATGACCCTATAAAATCCCAGCTGGCTTATAAGTTACCAACTGATCCTAAAATTCATAAGGAATTACAAGAAACTAATATTAATAAGTTTTTAACTACTTTGGGTAAATAGCAAGAAACACAATTGCTAGACCACATTTGCTAAGAGTGTGTTTAGTTTTGTAAGAAACCACCAAACTGTCTTCCGCAGTGGCTGTGCCTGCATTCCCAATGGCAGGGAGGGAGTTCTTGTTCCACATTCTAAATAGCATTCGATATTGTCAGTGTTTGGAATTTTCACCATTCTAAAAGGTATATAGAATGGTATTTTTTATGTTTGTTTTAATTTTTAATTCCCAGTGTTTCTAAGTGTGACCCCTCCTCCCCCTTTTAAGGTGGGATAGGATGGCAAGTGGTGAATGGGGTTAGACATTTCCATTCCCCCAAAATGGAAGGCTAGAGCCAGCTGGATTTGAGTGTTACCCTTTCCTCAGGTTAGGGTCTGATAAAATCACAAATGGCTGGCTCCAGCAAAATAGTTTCTCTTGAGGGCAGGCCTTATTAGAATAGAATGCTCTTGGTGTATTTCAAAATGGTTCCTTTTCTCCTCCCCATTTTGGAAGCACATTTTTCTCTGGTTTTTACTGTGAGACCATGGTAGAGCTCTTGGAGATAACATTTACAAAAGTGTGAGGTCCCTCTGGGGTTTTTAACTCAGACTTGTCCTCTCTGAGCCCCTAGCAGTCCATTAATTACTGTTTAAGTTTTCCTACCCCAGCATGGATTCTGCTTATGGTTTCTGCTCTGGTAAGTTGTGATTTTTCTGTATCCAACTGTCTTTCTCTTTAATTTTTGGATCAGTAGTCTGCACTGTGACCTCACTTCTCTGACTGATCTAAGAAGAGTTGTTGATTTTTCTATTGTTCAACTTTTTAAAAATTTGTATGGTAGAATGGCAACTGAAAAATTCCTCATGAGCCAGACCAGAAACCAGTTCTTAATTTTCATAATAATTCTGTGAAAGTGGTTATTGTTATTCCCATCTTATAAATGAAGAAATAGGACTTGCAGTAGAATTGTGCATCTTATGGGAATTGAGTTTTAGACAGTAGAGGTAAAATTGTACAGTGTGGCAGAAGAATTGTAGAAGAATAAAAGTAGATATGATACACTAGATTTGGCTCAAAGGCAGTCATGGGAACCTAGGAGTCCATTTCTAGTAGAATGAATCTGTCAGAAAAATGGGGTATTGGAATGAAGTGGTTTATACAGTGATAATTGAGGTAATGAGATAATTGAGTAATTGAGCTAACTTCCTTTATAAAGAAGTGGGTTGTCTAAAAAAATTTCATACATCATACAATGGTAGGTTTCATATTGCACAACAGTGTTCTGCTAAACTGACAAAAATACCCCTGTATATAACATCTATTTTGTCATTTGAAGACAAACAGAGCTTCCACTCAGCAAAATGCTGAAGTTAGCAAAGTACGTTTTTGGTGTTCCCATGTCCTTTCTTCTATTCTCAGTTGGTGATTCATTCCTCTTTCACCTTTTTTTCTTCCCTTTTCTAGGCAGGGCTCCCTGTCTAACCTTTCTCTCCCAAATCAAAATAAAATATGGTATATTTATCATTAATTGTTTTAAGGCACCAATTTCTGTCTATTAATTAAGGTTAATGGTGGTACAGCAGGTCCTCGAATAACATTGTTTCCTTCAACATGGTTTCATTATATAATTACTGAAAGGCAGGGAGGATTCTTGGCTCAGGACACTGTCTGTATAGAGTTGGCATATTCTCACTTCCACATGGTTTTCTCCAGGTACTCCAGTTTCCTCCCACATCCAGAGATGTGCAGTTTGGGTGAATTGGTGTGTCTCAGGTGTCCTGTCTGAGTGAGTGTGAGTGTGCCCTGTGATGGAAGGGCATCCTGTGCATAGTGGGTTCCCTCCTTATGCCCTGAGTAGCTGGAATGGGCTCTGCCCACCTTCGACCCAGAACCAGAATAAGTGGATTGGAAAAGAATTATCTTACTTGTTTTTATTAATCTTTCTTAAATGTATGGATAGCTCACATTTATTCAGTGTTTAATATTAGAGGTGTTTTAGGTGTTTATTTAGTTTGGAAATGTTTTTTGACCAAAAATATGCCATAGGAAGTTAATTCTTGTTTATATCCATTAGTCTATGGTAAAATTGTGGTGGGTTTTTTAAACACACTTCTTTTTAAAGATTTTATTTATTTATTTTTAGAGAGATGGGAAGTGGGGGAGAAAGAGAGGGAGGAAAATATCAATGTGTGGTTGCCTCTCGCAGGTCCCCTACTGGGGGACCTGGGCCACAACCCAGGCATGTGCCCTGACTGGGAATCCAACTGGTGACCCTTTGGTTCCCAGGCCGGTGCTCAATTCACTGAGCCACACCAAGCAGGGCTCAAATGTTTTTTTTTTTAAATGCTAAATTATTTCATTTAAAGTTGCAGCTTCCCAGAACCCACCGGTGACATCATGAAGTACGTGTATTTTATTTAGCATTTTCTCCACTGGTCATTTGTATCCTAATTTCTTGACTTTTACTGTGATAGTTTTTAAAGTGTAGAAAGTAACGTTAGTAGATTTGGAGCTAAGAGAACCCTAAAGCCCTATGGCCCAAAACCATAGGTACTGATAAGTAGACCACTCTCTAATGGAGGAGCAATAATGTCCAAAAAATCAGGACTCGCAAATAAAAGTAAAAAAGGAGGAACAGGTATTAAAATCACAGAGAATCTAATGGGTCTAATTATAGAAAGTACAACTACAATTAGATTTAAATGAAAATTTCCACTTTACACAGGATTTTCTTTGGATTAAAAGTCTAAAATCTAAATTTTTACAATACCTTTGCCAACATTTTTGGTTCCAATATACTACCTTTGGTAATGCTGTCTTACTAAGACTGATTCTTACTGGACCCTTTTCCAAACTTCATAATACTCTTCATTCTCACTCCCATAAATCAGTGAAATATTGACTTCTGAGCAGATTTTTTATCTCAATTTTATTGTTTCAAAATATTAGGTTAGTTATTATACTGTGGAAGTAATAGAATCTTGGATATGTAGGACTATTTGTGTTATTGGGATAAGTCTGTTTTGCTTTTAATTCTTGTACCTGATTTTAATCTTTCTCATTGTCTTTTCTCACTGTCAGATGGTTTTCCATCTGCTGTTAATGTGTCTGCCCTTGTAGTACCTCTTCTAAAATTCTGCATTTTGAACAATCAGATAATCAAACTTGTCATAATATTTTCTACCAGCTGCCAATAGAGATCCCAAAGGCAATAGCTATGAGTAAAGAAACAGTTTTATTTGTGAATAAACTGTTTTGGGATTTCATACACAGGCATCTTGTTTTTCTAAGTTAAAAAAAATTTATTTTTAAAGTTTCCTTGGCACAAATTTGCTTAAGTAAATAAAGTCAATCTTAGCAGGGAATCCACATGCATGTGACAGTAGAAAAAGATAAAGGAAAGGAACCCACTTTAATATTGACGGAAGCTTATCAGTGCTTCATTTTTCACATAATCCCCCCTCTCCCTGTTTCCTTATCTGGATTGATTGATTGATTGATTGATTTAGAGGGGAAGGGAGTTAAGAATGAAAGGGAGAAAAACATCAATGTGTGAGGGAAACACTGACTGGTTGCCTCTTACATGCCCCCAACTCATGCATGTACTGTGACTGGGATCAAACCAGCAACCTTCAGGTTTGTAAGACAACACCCAACCCACTGAGCCTCGGAAGTCAGGGCTCAAGATGCTTTTTTTTTTTTTTTTTTAAATAGCATAATTTTTATTTTTTTAATTTTAATTTTAAATTTTTATTGTTATTCAGTTACAGTTGTCTGCCTTTTCTCCCCATCCCTCCACCCCACCCCAGCTGATCCCACCTCCTTCCCTTGCTTCCACCCTCCCCGTTGGTTTTGTGCATGTGTCCTTTATAGTAGTTCTTGAAAACCCTTCTCCCCACTGTCCGCTCCCCCCTCCCTTCTGGTTATTGTTAGATTGTTCTTAACTTCAGTGTCTCTGGTTATATTTTCTTTGCTTTTTTCTTCTGTTGATTATGTTCCAGTTAAAGGTGAGATCATATGCTATTTGTGCCTCACCGCCTGGCTTATTTCACTTAGCATAATGCTCTCCAGTTCCATCCATGCTGTTGCAAAGGGTATGAGCTCCTTCTTTCTCTCTGCTGCATAGAATTCCATTGTGTAAATGTACCATGGTTTTTTTGATCCACTCATTTGCTGATGGGCACCTAGGTTGCTTCTAGTACTTGACTATTGTAAATTGTGCTGCTATGAACATTGGGGTACATAGGCTCTTTTGGATTGGTGTTTCAGGGTTCTTAGGGTATAATCCCAACAGCGGAATTGCTGGGTCAAAGGGCAGTTCCATTTTTAGTTTTCTGAGGAAATTCCATACTGTTTTCCACAGTGGCCTCACCAGTCTGCATTCCCACCAACAGTGCACTAGGGTTCCCTTTTCTCCACATCCTCTCCAACATTTGTTTGTTGATTTGTTTATGTTGGCTATTCTGACCTGTGTGAGATGGTACCTCATTGTGGTTTTAATTTGCATGTCTCTGATGGCTAGTGATGCTGAGCATCTTTTCATATGTCTCTGGGCCCCTCTGTATGTCTTCTTTGGAGAGTGTCTGTTCAAGTCCTTTGCCCATTTTTTAATTGGGTTGTCTTCCTGTAGTGGAGTTGTGTGAGTTCTTTATCAAGATGCTTTTTATTTATTCCTTAAAACATGCTTTAGTTAGCTAGGACTTCTTATAAGATCTAAGTTCTTAAGCTTAATGTAATCTTTAGGCTGATGAATACTTAACCTTTAGGTCCACATATCTCTATAGGGTCAGGGATGGAACTGCATTTCTTTCTGATTTCCTTGATAGTCTTGTGTGTTCATTCAAAAGCAATATCCAAGAAGGGGTCCATAACTTTCATCAGATTACCAAAGGGTTCTGTGCCACAGT
Source organism: Desmodus rotundus (assembly GCF_022682495.2). Taxonomy (NCBI): domain Eukaryota; kingdom Metazoa; phylum Chordata; class Mammalia; order Chiroptera; family Phyllostomidae; genus Desmodus; species Desmodus rotundus. The sequence goes on from NC_071389.1 coordinate 34,208,265, forward strand.
GAAGGTTAAGAATCCCTCAGAGGCAGTCTCTGAGTTGCAGGTCATGAACTAGTATCACTGCTGCCAGAAACCACAAAGCCTTTGGGGTTTGAGCCACAGAGTTCTGATGAAGGTGTGTGGTACAGGAATTCAGTTAAATTCTCGCTGTTGCAACGCTATTAGGTAAATTGTCAGAGCTCATTTAAGATTAGGTAGCATGAAATGGGGTCATTTTTAAGTGGCTGAAATTCTGAAATCTATTGATAAAATAAACTTGAAGTATAATTTCTTAGTCACTGTTGAAAAAATTTTGTAAACCTCAAAAAATTGCTAACTTTCAAACATTTTTTGAAACTCAAAAATAAAAAATACATTTATAGCATGCTTCAGAAGTCTGTAAAAATGGAAACAAGTTTCATACAACATTATTGAACCTTATTATATACTCTGTATTTTCTGTTTTATTTTTTAAAAACTCCTAGCTGTGACCTTCTAAAAGTGATTTCACAACCCACAGTAGTAGGTTCATGACTTGCAGCTTAGAAAACACTTCATGATAAAGAGCTAAAAAGATAAGATTGTGAAATATATTTAAAATAGTTGTAAGTCCTGTACTTCAAACAAGGTCTCTTAGGAATCCAAACTTGCCTCTCTATAAAAGCATTTTAGAGAGGTGGGTATATTCTTATACCCTGGGGATAGTCATTAAGATGCTTATGCCAGGTCCTTTACATTTATTTTATTTATTAAGGATTTTGGACTTTATCCTAGAGCAGTGGAAAGGTAGCCATTAAAGGGTTTGGGGCAGGGAGTAGTTGTATAAATTAGATTTGCATTTTAAAAAGAGATCTTTGGGAACACTTTGGAAGAGGATAGTGGGTATGGGATGACTAGTTAGAAAGGCACTGCATTAGCTATAACATGTTAGCTAGGGTGTTGGCAATAGAGATTGAGTTATGTATGAATTCTGTGGATATTTAAGAGAGAAAAACAGCAGAACTTTGTAATGGAGTATATGGAATGAATGTGTCCAGGAGATTAGGATATAGAAACCTCAAGGACAGATTAGGGAGAAGATTGGCTGTCTGTAAAGGGGTATAGGAATAAAAGCAATAATAGGATGTGGAATTGAAAGTGGGTTAGTTTGTTTTAATGAAAAAAACTTGATCATGTTCATAAACTGATGGAAAGGATCCTGTGAAAAGAAGAGGTTGAATGGGCCAGCAGCCAAACTGTAGTATACGATTTCTGAGAAAGTGGAAACCAATGGTATCCAGACTTAATAAGATTGGCCTACATAAAAGGAAACAAAATCTTTAAAATTACTTTTTTAATAATTATGTGGTCAAATTTTGTAAGAGCACAGAGATGAAGCATCTTCTGTTATCCAGCCACTGAGTTCCACATCCTATAGACAACTAATATTAATGTATTTGTGGATCTTCCAAGAGATTTTACACACATGCAAACAGAATACCCCTTTACACAAAACATAGCCCATTATATCACATTCTGCACCTATTTTTTTCACTTACTATATCTTTTTTTTACTCATTACTTTATTGTTGTTCAATTACAGCTGTCTGCATTTTCTCCCCATCCCTCCACCCCACCCCAGCTGATCCCACCTCCCTCCCTTGCTTCCACCCTCCCCCTTGGTTTTGTCCATGTGTCCTTTATAGTAGTTCCTGAAAACCCTTCTCCCCACTGTCCGCTCCCCCTTCCCTTCTGGTTATTGTTAGATTGTTCTTAACTTCAGTGTCTCTGGTCTCTGATGGCTAGTGATGCTGAGCATCTTTTCATATGTCTCTGGGCCCCTCTGTATGTCTTCTTTGGAGAGTGTCTGTTCAAGTCCTTTGCCCATTTTTTAATTGGGTTATTTGTCTTCCTGGAGTGGATCACTTACTATTACTATATCTTGAAGTTGTTTCTCAATCAGTACAAAAAGCTTAGTTCTTCTCTAGGGCTATACATAGTATTTCTTGTATGTACCATTATTTATTTAACTAGTTCCTTATTCGATGGACACTTAGGTTGTTACCATTCTTTTGATAGTGCCTATATCTTAACAGGATGAAAAAACTAAAGAAATGTAAACCTTTAGATAGGTCTGTATGTTTGACAGTAGGAGAAGTGCCAGGGTCCAGCCTCAGCGGGTCTCAGGGTCCCCGAAGGATGGACGGCGCAGGCGAAGAATGAGGGGTCAGACACCAAGTTTGATGCCAGAGATCGGCCAGCCCTTGTTGGTCTGACTGAACTCAAAGAGTTTAATCAAGCTTTATTTTTATAGGGATTTGTTATATGACATCAAAGGAACAGTGCATGGCATGGTTTCTCAAGCAGAAAAAGTCTATACAGAAATACCAAGAAAATGTACAGGAAGTTCTACAGATTTGTTTATACTAAACAAAGGTTATTTTGACCAGGAGGGCTATCAATCAGACAACTACAAGTAACTACATGTACAAAGTGTCAAATGTCTATTGATCATTTGATGTCTAACAAAGTTTCAGAATTTGGCATAGGTCAAAAAGATACGCTAGACTAGTCAGCGGTTATATGTGAACTATTAAAGGGCCTATGTGGTTAGGCTTTCTAACTCAGCCATCTGTCTTCCTGTCTAGGTTCTTTCTTTATACACTTTGCAGGGGATGATCTTTGTAGCCCCAAATGTTCTGGGTTTAGAAAGCTAGGTGGCCCATTTTGGGGCCAGCCAATGGAAATTGAATATTTAGGTTAGAACTCTTCCCAGAACCAAACTGGAATTACAACCAAAAAATATAGAACAATCAACCTGAATATTTAGGTTAAAAGAGCTGATATGAGAAACTTAGTGTATCAAATTGAAACCACAAAAGTTGACGTTCGTGCTGCCTGTCACTACCAGACCAATAAGTGGAGACAAGGATTGAATCTTCATGGACACTTCAGATGGCCAGTGATCTGAGATGATGGTGGCTGCTTATGTACCCTCAAAAACCATCTTAACATCTCTTTTCAAACCTACCTTTTTATGAGGAGAAGAAAGGGTGGGTGATGGATTTGTAAAAAGGTTAATTGGGTAGAAGGGTACTAAGAGATTTGGAAAAAAAGTTAATTAGATAAGAGAGGCAGTCCAGCAGTGATTTTCCTAGTAGTTCTTTATCTGTTGGTCAACAATTCTTAATCTGCATCACCAGTGATCACTGCCTGGAACACAGTGGCTTAGATACTGTCTCCAAGGCTTGCAGACCCCCTGGGGAACAAAGGATTGAACTGCTCCTGGAGTCACATGGTCATGCATTCTAGTTCCTGGAATAACAGCTATCAACATGCATTAGTCACTTAAGCCTATCAACTACAGCTAAAATCTTTAACTCTTGAGTTCTTCTATCAAAATGAACAGTAATTGTATCTCACCTAAGGAAGTCTGGTCAGGCCAGTAAACCAGATGGGGGACAGGAGTCACTGGACCAGAGTCAGAGACAACAGCCAGGAAAATTCCTGAAACTACATGTTTTTGTCATTTGAAAGTCACTTTCAGACAACCCCTTTAATAAGAAGAATTAAGACTATTTTTGGTAGCCTCAAATTGGGACCCTTCGTTCAAGGTTAAATGGATCTAGCCCATCTGGAGGGCAAGAAGCCCTCTTTAGGGAAAAGACTGGTCGAGTTCAGAAACTCTTAAGAAAATATTATTGCCTAATTTCCAAAGAATTTGTTTTCTACCATTCTTTTTCAGTAGTAGAACTTATTTTAATCTAAAATAGAAAAATTGGTTACGTTATAAAGTTGTTTGCAGAGTGACTTAAGATACTTTCAAGTAGTTACAATTTTTTTCAACAACTTCAGTGTGTCCGTGCTGTTACTCACACTGTTGGTTACCGTGAGCCAAGTATAAGCTACAAACTATGAAACAGTGCACAGGTGCAAGAGGAAGCTTGAGGTGGGAGAGCTAACTTTTGGTTAGGGTTGTTTGAGAGGGCTTCTTGAGTATCAAAAAATCAAGACTTTCCTTTGTTCCCTTGTTTGGACTTTTTCCATATATCCCTTCAGATGGTTTTTCTGTTTCCCTGACAACCATCTAAGTTCACATAAGTGTCTCTTAACCTGTTTTTTTTTTTAATTTAATAACTATTGAGAAGCTGAAAACCATAAATTCTCTTCCTAGAAAGATGTACAGACTTTTTCATGCAATTTTAAGGAATTCATGTACTCCCTTAAGCCCTGGGCCTTAGATTAATAACCTCTGGTTTATTATATCAAACTTTTGTTCCTACCATCTTTCATTGTCTTCTTCAATATATCTAGTCTGCCACAGCCAGGTAGCCTGTTAAAATACAGCCTTTATGTTACAATACTTCAATGATTCCTCAATGCTTGCTACTTAATATAAAGGCCAATTATTTAAGAACATTTGATGTCCTCTACTCTTGGAAATTTGACTGAATGGATGTGACAGGGTCACACAGCTGTTTTGTGACACCAGACTGAACCAGATATTCCTGACTTACAGTACATAGCATGTTCTGCCATTGGGTTTCATTACATATTTCTAAACCAAGAGTAGTTTGTGGTCTCTAAAAAGATATTTTGATGGCCCTAGCCAGGTAGTTCAGTTGGTTAGAGCATCATCCCAATATGCCAAGGTTGCCAGTTTGATCCCCAGTCAGGGCACATACAAGAATCAACCAGTGAATTCATAAATAAATGGAACAACAAATTGATGTTTCTCTCTCCCTTCCTCTCTTCTCTAAAATCAGTTCAACAGAAGGTATTTGTTAACACTGTCTCTTTCCTTTTGTAGTTATATACACTTTTTAAGAGTAAAAAACAAAGTTAATTTTCTCTCATTTGTATAACTTTGCACTCCAAATTGCATTGCTGAAACCAAATATATTGCTTAGCTAATATGTAGTGCCCTATGTGCAAGGAACTTTCAAAAGAATATTGGACAGCCCTGACCGGTGTGGTTCATTTGGTTGGGCGTCATACCGCAAAGTGAAAGGTTGCCGGTTCGACTCCCAGTCAGGGCACATGCCTGGGTTGTGGGTTCAGTCCTGTTTGGGCACAACCATCAATGTTTCTCTCTCACATTAATGTTTCCCTCTCTTTCTCCCTCCTTTCCCTTCTCTCTAAAAATAAATAAATAAAATCTTTTAAAAAAACATTGGATTAAATGTGTGTGTGTGTGTATAGATTATACAGGGGTGATCAAAATAGGTTTATAGTTGTGAGTATACAAAGCACCATTTATTCTTGTATTATTATTTATTAATTATAATATTTATTTGTATTACAACTTTAAACCTACTTTTGCCCTGTGTATGCATGGGCACTTGGGTTGTTTCTAGCATTTGGCTATTGTAAATAATGCTGCTATGAACATTGGGGTGGATAGATATCCTTAAATTGGTGTTTCAGGATTCTTAGGGTATAATCCCAGCAGTGGGATCACTGGATCAAAAGGCAGTTCCATTTTAAGTTTTTTTTAGGAAATTCTATACTGTTTTCCACAGTGGCTGCACCAGTCTGCATACCCACCAACAGTGTACTAGGGTTACCTTTTCTCCACATCCTCACCAGCATTTGTTGTTGATTTGTTAATGATAGCCATTCTGACCAGTGTGAAGTGGTATCTCATTGTCATTTTAATTTGCATCTCTCTGATGGCTAGTGATGTTGAGCATCCTTTTATATGTCTCTGGGCCCTCTGTATGTCCTCCTTGGAGAAGTGTCTGTCGGAGTCTTTTGCCCATTTTTAAATTGGATTGTTTGTCTTCCTGGTGTGGAGTCTTGTGAATTCTTTACATATTTTGGCAATCAAACCCTTGTCCAAGGTATCATTGGTAAATATGTTTCCCTATACAGTAGGTTATCTTTTCATTTTGTTGATTTTTTTAAACTTTTTATTGTTATTCAATTACAGTTGTATGCCTTTTCTCCCTTGTTGATTCTTTAAAAATATTTATTTTAGAGGGAAGGGAAGGGAAGGAGAAAGAGAGAAACGTGTGTGGTTGCCTCCTGCACCAACCCCACTGGGGACCTGGCCTGCAGTTCAGGCATGTGCCCTGACTAGGAATTGAACCAGCAACCCTTTGGTTTGCAGGCCAGCACTCAGTCCACTGAGCTACACCAGCCAGGGCTATTTAGCACAGTTTTAATGCTGAGAATCTGGGGCATTCTTGGTATCTGTCTTAAAGAGCATCATCATAAAGTAACTCTGTTTTCTTCTTTCCTATGTTAGGGTATGTTACACGAAACAACATGAACAATTAGAAGGCAAGTGTTACGGACATGGTATTGAATGAATAGTGCATTTTAAAAAAAGGAAGCACCTGTATAGAAGCTGCAACAACTGATCCAACTAGAGGATGTAGAAAACCTACTTGGTCATACTAATTTTAGGTCTCCTCAAGAGATCCTGGTTGTTTCAGAGAAGCAGTCTTACAAGATCCTTACTCCTTTCACTTCCAGCCAAAATACGCATATTTCACTAGGCTTCTAGGGAAAATCTCATGTTAAAATCTAGGCTTTTGCCAATTTTCAACAAATGGTACTGGAACACCTGCTATTCCCATAGTACAAAGACCCCTTTCTCACACCATATAAAAAAATTAACTCAAGTGGTTTATATCCCTAAATGTAAGAGCTGGAACTGTTAGAAAATACAGGAGTGAGTCTTCATGACCTTGGACTAGGCAAAGCCTTCTTAGATATGATACCCAAAGCATGGGTGACCAAAAAATAAGTAAGGGTGGGCATCATCAGAATTACAAACTCCTGCATCAGTAGAAGAGTGCTTCATCAAGAGAGTGAAAAAGGCCATAGGATGCAAGAAAATAATTATAAATCATTTATATAATGAAGGACTGATGTCGAGAATTTATAAGTAACTCTTACAACAATAAAGACAAAACCCAATTTTTAAAAGGGTAAAAGGATCTGAACAGACATTTCTGCAAAGAAGATATAAATGGCCAGTCAGCATGTGAAAAGATGCTTAACATCATTTGTTTTTAAGAAATGCAAATCAAAACCATTGGGGTTTGGCACTGATTTGGAGAAATTGGAAGGAACCCTAATTCAGTGCTCGCAGGAATGTAAAATGATACAGGTGCTTTGGGAAAATTTGTTAGTTCCTCAAAAGATTGAATATAGAGTTACCATATGACCCTGCAGTTCTGCTGCTAGCTATATATCCATGAGAAAGGAAAGCATATCCACACTGAAATTTGTGCGCAGAAATAATGCTTATTGCAGTATATTCATAACAGCCATAAAGTAGAAACAATTCACTTGTCCATCAACTGATGAATGGCTATACAAAATATGTTATATACATACAACACAGTATTATTCAGCAATAAAAGGGATGAAGTTCTGATACATGCTACAACATGGGCGAAATTTGAAAACACTCTATTCATATGAAATATCCAAAATAGACAAATCTATAGAGACAGCAAATTAATGGTTGCCTAGGGCTAGGGAACTTGGGGGGAATTGGGGAATGACTGCTAGTGGGTATATGGGGTTACTTTTGGGTGATGATGAAAATGATCTAAAATTGTGATAATGGTTACATAATTTTTTTAAAGATTTTACTTTTATTTCTTTTTAGAAAGAGGGGAAGGAAGGGAGAAAGAGAGGGAGAGAAACATTGATTGGTTGCCTCTTGAACGTCCCCAACTGGAGACCTGGCCTGCAACCCAGGTGTGTGCCCCAACAGGGAATCGAACTGGCGACCTTTAAGTTCGCAGCTAGTTCTCAGTCCACTGAGCCATACCAGCCAGGGCCAGTTACATAATTTTTAACATACTGAACATCATTGAATGTGTTAATTATATTGTGTGAATTATATCTCGATAAAGGTATTATATTAAATGTAGGCCTCTTACATTTACCTTTTATCATATTTCTTCAACGCTGAGATACACTTTTTTAAACTTCAGTGCTTTTTGAAATCAGAACGTATATTTTAATTGGTATGTACAGTTAATGGGCTGAAATGGTTTTCCATTTAGGCTCAAAAACTGTTAGAATCCAAGAAATATACTTCCTAAAGTGTTATTTTGCAAAATTCTTTCAACCTAAGTTCAGCAGTCTTTGGAGGAAATTTATTTTTATTGGTGATGTTAGCCCTCACCCTTTAAAAAAATAACTTAAAGGCGGTGGGGGTGGGGTGGCGGTGGATATCTGTTAGAGAACTTAGTTCAGTAAATGTAATAACAGACTTCCTGAGGTCCAAAGCCAACCCTTGGCTGCTACAGACATATTCTTTTTGAAATTAATACCCCTTTCAAGCTTGCATCTTTTAACTCCTTAAAGGCTACATATATTCTGACTCTGGTTGGTTTTACAAAGAATTCTTGGGCTTATCACTTCTGGCTTTCAAATAAGAATATTATATTTGCATCTTCCATTTAAGGATGAAAGACAAATTTTGAAATCCATATTCTCATTTTAGCTGGTAAAATTCAAAGGTAGGATGCTTAAATGAGTAAAATTCCAGTGTTTATTGGCTGTAGCAAAGAAGTAGTTCCAATGATAACTAATGCACTAAGTTGGAGGAATCTCTCTTGGTTTCCAACTACCCTGGAGATCTGCCCTACTGGTAAGCTATTCTTCATTAAGTGGGTGCTATTTCCCATCTGGAAACCAGTTTGCTGGGAAGGAAAAAGTAGTCTAACTTATGAAAGAAAATGGTAGTGGTGCTTAGGAGACTCATTTCTTAGACAAAGTTAGCTCTGAGATGCTTCATTTTAATGGTACACATGGATTAAAATCAAAAAGGTTTCAAGGAACCAGTACCCATCTCTCTTACTGAGGGGCTTCAGGGTTTTTCATTTGTAGGCTCCCCTAATGTCTGCTTCACTCAGCATTTCTAATATATTTTTAATACTTTTAGTTTCTTCATAACCTGAATTTACACATGCCTCTTATTTGCTGCCTGATGACTTTTCAGGTCAGTTGATTATTTTTCCAATTCTAATTGACCGAGCCTATCTTCACCAGTCAGGAGGTACAAGTCATCAGATGTTGGCTAGCCTATGGGTCAGCTAGAATGTATGCCTGTCCCAGAAGTTGCCAGTCAATGGGCGATTTAGGGATAGTAGCAACTGAGGGTGAGGTGGTTATCCTCTTGTTACTTGCTATCCCTTAGTATCCCTTCACTATGAGGAACTTAGGTTTCATAAAGACCGAGATCTTGTATCTGTCTTGGTCAACATCTCTCTCCTTTGCCTAAAACAGCATCTGAAATGTGATTGAGGTGCCCGGGCTCAAAATGTGGCCTTGATTTCAGGAGCCTTGAGATTTAGATGGATGAATAAGCTTATCTAATGACTTGCTTAAATGCTGAGTGCCTGTGGTGATAATGCCTACCAACCCTTCTCCAACTAGGATACTATTTATAACACTGTATAGTAAGTGAATATCTATGCAATGAATGAAAGAAACCGACTTTTTCTCATTTCTTTAAAAAACAAGCAAACAAATGCCAAAACACCTCCCTGGAAGCAGAGTTTATTTCTATGCAGATCACTCTGGTTTGTACATTTTCTCATTAAATATAACATCCTATCATTTATCACTATCATAGATGGGAATGCAGGCTTTTTTCACCTCTGTATGTATAATTGTATAATTTATATAGAAATTATCCTTTACGATTCAGGAAGTGCATTAATGCTAATCTTTGGGGGTTTGGATTGGTTGATTTGGGGTTTTTTGGTCAAGAATCATTGAACAGCAGTTAGAATATGCACTGAGACTATTTATTCCAAATCCTCCATTTCATGGCCTTGAGTTTCAGTTTGGCAAAATTCAGAGAAAACATTCCCAGTGGGAGACTGCAGCTGGGGAGGGGGTGGTGCCAGCAGCAGCTTGTAAGGCTGTAAGGAGAAAATCAGAAGAGCTGACTCTTATTTCCTACTGGAGAAAAGGATACAGCTTTTGGTGACAAGCTACATTCTTTAGCAGTGACTTTATTTTTCCTTCGCCACAAACCAGACTTGTACTATTTCCAGCCTCAGCACATTATTTAGGCACTTCCCCACTGCATTCAGTGTTTTAATTTCTGAAATTGTATCATGTTCCCTAAATTTGGTCCAACTTTTAATGCAGTATCTTTCAGATAGACACGTTTACTCTTTGATATTTCTTTCTTGGCTTGTAAACTCCCTAAGATCAGGGGTCATTATATTTTCCACAACATTCATCATTTTATAGGTGCTTTGTTATATGTTAACAAGCAACTGGAATGCTTCAGAGATTTTTCTCATGAGAAGGTCAGACCTTGCACTTTTGTATGACTGACCCTGTCTTTTTCCTTTGCTGTGCCTCAGCCTGTTTTGTAATCCTTTGTTCCTTTATTGTTCTACCCCCTTCCATGATGCTGCATTTCTTTTCCTAACACAGATTTTATAATAATTTTAAATTTTTATTTAAGGTAAATGGATTCTCTTATTGTTTGCACTGTGAATTAAAGAGAGGATTAAGAAGGAAAAAATGTTTAATTTTATTTAAAACATTGTAGCTTCTCTTCTTATAAATTCTCCTCAAAATTTAAATTCACAGCAAATGCATGTGTGTTTTCTATCAACACTGAGGAAATGATATATGAGATTGTAAGACATTTAAGTAGTTGATAAAGGAGAGGGGAAGAAAGAGGAATCAAGAAGAATGAGATGTCTACCCTGGATGATTAGTGATGTCATGAAAGGAAGGCACAGGTATTGAGCCCCTTTCTTGGTAGGTACTTTACTTACATTTCCTTAGTTATTCCTGGTAACACTCTTTGAAGATAGGCATTCTGTTCATTTTTCTGGTGAGGAACCTTATGCCTAGAGGTATTATAGTCACCTACCTGGTAAATGCCAGAACTGAAATTCCATGAAATGTTTCTGCTCTTTCTACTATATTTCTCTGTTGTTAACCTAAATAGTGGGCATAGATTTTCTGAGTTTGGGAAGGATTGTGGAAATAGAAGGAAGTAATTAGTTTGGTTTTAGGCATCTTAAAGTTCCTGTGGGATAGATAGGCAGAAAGTTGAAAGAGGCAGAATCTTGGTTATAATTTATATGAAGTTTTCCTTCTTGGTTTTATTGTGGCTTAATCCAGAACATTAGCAGTTTTTTCATAGCATGTTTCCAAAATCCTGATATGACTATATGACATGAATTACAGGAACATGATAAGTGCTTTGGTTTAAATCATTTAGTTAAACAGTAATATTTATTGAGTCCCTACTATGTGTCAGATACTGTGCTGAGTATATCGTATACATTGGTAAGCAAACACACACAGTCCCTACCGTTATCAAGCTTATAGTCTACTGGTATGGAAATACATTAATCAAATAATTGCACAGATAATCACATACCTTTTTAACTCAAACACAAAATACCTCATGAATTATATTCATGGGTATAGTGATGAGGGCAACCAGCCGAACCAATTGAACCACCCTTGAAGGTGCTAGCATTTATAAACTGATTTATAGTATTCCTTTTTGTACTAAGTGCCCTTGTACTGTGGAAATGATTAATTTTTAAACATTATTTTGGCCTGGCCCATGTGACTCAGTTGGAATGTTTTCCTATAACCAAAGTGTTATGGGTTTGATTCCCAGTCAGGGCACATACTAGGTTGTGTGTCTGATACCCAGTCTGCGCATACAGAAGGCAACCAATTGATGTTTCTCTCCCCCTTCCTCTATTCCTTCCTCATTCTGTAAAAGCAAGGGGAAAAATGTCCTCAGGTAAGGATTAAAAAAATAAAACATTATTTTGCACAGGTCTTCAAAATAATATTTAGGTTCTTATTTGGGGGAAGTGGTGGAGGTAGGTATCATTATTTTCAGTCATTCTTATAGAAATATAGTTAGCAAAACAAAAACAAATCTATAACCCCAATCCAACCCTTTGCCTTTGTCACACACATCTTAAAACTCTTTCAATTAGCTTCCCACTGCTGTTAGGATATAGGTCAAAGTCCTTAACAAACCTCCAAAGTCTGGTAACCTACCTATCCACTTCTCCTTCCTCAACTAACAATTCATTCGTTGCTGTCTAGCGCCACTGGCCTTCAGATCCTTTAAAGAACTCTGCATGAAGCACTCTCCTCCATCACCACTCTGCTTAAATACCTCCTTTTCTTCCTTCAGAGCTCAGCTGAACAACTTCTGCTTTCTCGGAAATCTTTCCTAACTAACCATTCTCCTCTATTATAGGTTCTTATACACCAAGTTACTTTCCTTCACAGCTTTTGTCATGGATGTAATTTTATGTTTACATAGTTGTAATTTGAATGTTAATCTTCCCTAACAAACTGTTAAGATCCACAATAATTGTCTGTTTTTGCTCTTTACTGAATGGATACATGAATAAATCATCTACTAAAAATGTCACCTACAAATGCTAAATAGTCACCCATTAGCTTACTCTAGTGTCTCTTTTCATTTCAGGGTTTCTTGTTTTTTTTAAAGTTGATTGATTTTTTTAAAGATTTTTATTTATTTATTTTTAGACAGAGGGGAAGAGAGGGAGAGAAACATCAATGTGTAGTTGCCTCTCACACACCCTCACCGGGGACCTGGCCCGCAACCCAGGCATGTGCCCTGATTGGGAATGGAACCAGTGACCCTTTAGGTTCACAGACCCACACTCAATCCACTGAGCTACACCAGCCAAGGCTCATTTCAGGGTTTCTTTACGTTTCCTGGAACCCCGTGCCAGTTGTTAAATACCTAATAAAGTTAGTGCACATGCCGTGGGGCTAGACAGCAACGAATGAATTGTTAGTTGAGGAAGGAGAAGTGGATAGGTAGGTTACCAGACTTTGGAGATTTGTTAAGGACTTTGACCTATATCCTAACAGCAGGGGGAAGCTAATTGAAAGAGTTTTAAGATGTGTGTGACAAAGGCATAGGGTTGGATTTGTTTTGAAAGGATTGCTCTAACTTTTAGGTAGACAACAAATTAAGATTTTATAGCTAATATTGTATACCAGGGAAGAAATGGGAGCTTAGATTGGAGTATTAGCAATAGACATGGAAAGAAAAGAACAGATTCTGTCAGTATTTCAATAGAAAATATATTTACTAGAACTTGGTGGTGTGTTGAATATGGTAGGGTAAGGGAGATGGAGGTACCAAAGATGTCTCTGTATTACAGAACTAGAAAAAAAGTGTCATTCACTGAGACAGTGAAGCCTTAAAGAGGTCCAGATTTGGGGGGGAAGTTGATTTTTTGAGATACTTTTGGGACACTGAATTGGAACTGTCAAGTAGAGCCTGGAGTTTTAAAAGGGAGATTTAGACTGGAATACATATTTTTGAATCATTTATATCTAGTTGGTAATTTTAGCTGTTAACATGGACATAGTTATTAAGAGAATTGGACAGAAGAAGCCAGGACAAAACCAGTCACATTTGTGACTCCAAATAGTCACATTCTGAGGTATTGGGGATTAGGGCTTCAACATACAGAATTTGGGAGACAGTTTAGCCCATAACAACATCTCTATCCAAAGGCATTTTTGTGTGTGCTATATAAATAGTGTTCAGAATATTAGTTTCTTCCAGGGTCTTTTTAAATTTACTTCAAGAAAAGGAATAAAACACAAGTACCGTGTAACTACTGTTGCCACAATACTCTTTTCCAAGGGGCATTTCTAATGAACATCTCCACATAAACTCTTTGAAAGCAAAGGGAGTCAGTGCAGGGGGTATTCCTCATTATGAACATTATCTAGAATGTTCATCAGTTCCATAGAAGGACTCATGGGACTTAGCATATACAGTGGACCTGGGTTCTTTAATTTAATTTGTTCCAGAAGGCTGTTCAAGAACCAAACTGTTTGAGATGGGAGATGTTCAAGTACTGAGGTTGACTATATAATTGTAATCATAGCTGTGATTTATTATGGCAAAGAATACAAATCAAAATCAGCAAAGGGAAAAGGTGCATGTGTTCATAGCAAACAGGCACAAGCTTCTAAGAGTCCTCTCCTAGTGATGTCTAACAGAATGCACTTAATTCCTCCAGCATTGAATGGTACCAGTATGTGTGAACAGTTGTCTACCAGAGAAACCCAAGGCCCTGACTAGGCCCTAACTGCCTAGATTTGATGTTCTTTGAAATTCTTAAATTCTAGATGTTATTGAAATTATAAAACCTTTATTGCAGGTGAAAAAACCTTTATAGAAGCATTTATTAGAAATGCCTTATTTTGATGGCTTCCTTGAAATGTCATTTCAGTGTACTGTTCTTCGAAGTGCTGTAATTGGACAAAATCCAAATCATTTAACTTATTAATCTTCTTGCTATCCAGCAACCAAACATAGTAGAAATTACTGGCTGAAAAGGAGACCAAAATTTTTATTTCAACATTGTTGGTAATTATGTGACTCTAGGTGGGCAAGCTTGAGTCGATAACATGAGAGAGTTGGTTTTATTTTTATTTTTAAATATATTTTATTGATTATGCTATTACAGTTGTCCCATTTCCCCCCCTTCATTCCACTCCATCCTGCACACCCTCCCTCCCCCCCACATTCTGCCCCTTTTTTTCATGTCCATGAGTCATACCTGTAAGTTCTTTGGCTTCTCCATTTCCTATACTATTCTTAACCTCCCCCTGTTGGTTTTCTACCTACCATTTATGCTACTTATTCTCTGTACCTTTCCCCCCTCTCTCCCCCTCCCCCTCCCCTATTGATAACCCTCCATGTGATCTCCATTTTTGTGGTCCTGTTCCTATTCTAGTTGTTTGCTTAGTTTGCTTTTGTTTTTATTTTAGGTATGGTTGTTAGTAACTGAGTTTGCTGTCATTCTACTGTTCATATTTTTTATCTTCTTTTTCTTAGATAAATCCCTTTAACATTTCATATAATAAGGGCTTGGTGAGGATGAACTCCTTTAACTTGACTTTATCTGAGAAGCACTTTATCTGCCCTTCCATTCTAAATGAAAGCTTTGCTGGATAGAGCAATCTTGGATGTAGGTCCTTGCCTTTCATGACTTGGAATACTTTCCAGCCCCTTCTTGCCTGTAACGTCTCTTTTTGAGAAATCAGCTGACAGTCTTATGGGAACTCCTTTGTAGGCAACTGTCTCCTTTTCTCTTCCTGCTTCTAAGATTATCCTTATTTTTAATCTGGGTAATGTAATTATGATGTGCCTTGGTGTGTTCCTCCTTGGGTCCAGCTTCTTTGGGACTCTCCGGGCTTCCTGGACTTCCTGGAAGTCTATTTCCTTTGCCAGATTAGGGAAGTTCTCCTTCATTATTTTTTCAAATAAGTTTTCAATTTGTTGCTCTTCCTCTTCTCCTTCTGGCACCCCTATGATTCTGATGTTGGAATGTTTCAAGATGTCCTGGAGGTTCCTAAGCCTCTCCTCATTTTTTTGAATTCTTGTTTCTTCATTCTTTTCTGGTTGAATGTTTCTTCCTTCTGGTCCACACTGTTGATTTGAGTCCCATTTTCCTTCCATAACTATTGGTTCCCTGTACATTTTCCTTTATTTCACTTAGCATACCCTTCATTTTTTCATCTCATTTGTGACCAAATTCAACCAATTCTGTGAGCATCCTGATTACCAGTGTTTTGAACTGTACATCTGATAGGTTGGCTATCTCTTCGTTGCTTAGTTGTATTATTTCTGGAGCATTGATCTGTTCTTTCATTTGGGCCCTTTTTTATTTTTTTCCTCTGCGTGCCTGTTACGATGTAGTAAGGGGTGGAGCCTTAGGTGTTCACCAGGGCAGGGTAACCTACGTTGCTGTGCTGTGACATTGTACGTGGGAGAGGGATCGGAGAGGGAACAATGGTACTTGCTCTGCTCTTGCTGGATTTCATCACTTCCCCCACTACCACAAGCAAATTGGGCCCTTCTGATGCTGATTCCAGGGTGGGCGGGCTTGTGTATGTTCTAGGACCCTATGGGTCTCTCTAACGAACTCTCCTGGGAGGCTGGGAGTTTCTCCTGCTGCTGCCTCAACCCCCACAGGTGTTTTCAATCAGAGGTTTGAGCTTTATTTCCTGGTGCTAGAGCCCTGGGTTGCGTGGTCTGTCTCGCTCCCCAGTCGTTCCTCCCAGTTTATCTGCTCGCAAATGAGGGACCGCCCACTCCACCAGCCGCGGCCTTGCCACAAGTCTTCTCTGCCCCTTCTACTGGTCTGGATGAATGTTTCTTCTTTAACTCCTTGGTTGTCAGACTTCCATACAGTTCGGTTTTCTGTCAGTTCTGGTTGTTTTTTGTTTTTAAATTGTTGTTGTCCTTCTTTTGGTTGTGGGAGGAGGCACAGTGTGTCTACCTATGCCTCCATCTTGGCCAGAAGTTGAGAGTTGGTTTTAGAGGAACTCTAAGATTGTTTTTTGAAAAGTTGTGCTTACCTCTGCCTATTTATTTATTTATTTATTTATTTAGGGAGGCAGGGAAGAGAGAAAGGGAATCAATCTGTTGTTTCACTTATTTATGCACTCATTTGGTTGATTCTTGTATGTGCCAGACTAGGAATCAAACCCACAGCCTTGGAGTATCCAGATGATACTCTAACCAACTTAGCTACATAGCCAGGGCCCATTTCTTTTTTTTAATTAAATTTTATTTATTTGAGTTTCAGCTTCATTGAGGGATGATTGACATAAAAAATTATAAATCCAATTCATTTCTCAAAGTAAATATTGGGGCACTGTTTTATAGTCATATAATATTAGAACTGTGATAACAATAGCTCACTATTTAAAGAGCTTTTATATGTTTGTTTCATGTGGTACCAGAGACATAGGATTCCCTTTTAATTCTTACAGTGGTCTTCATACTTTACACATGAAGAAACTGAGGCTCGTAGAGGTTAAACTTGGTCAAGGTCTTAAAGCTAGTAAGTCACAGAGCAAGGTCAGTCTTTTTTGACCCTGAACCATGAAACTTTTCTGCATTGAAAGTTTGCTTGTCAGCTATAAAACCTTATGGGGGTGACTAGCTAAACCAGAGATGCAGGGGCTATATTTATGGTTATTAACAACTAAAGTTACTTCTGTATACACCGTGAAGCCTAGTAAACAGTTATTTTTCTAGTATAAAATAGGGCTTAACAAACGTGTTGCATATAAAATTTTCTCTGAGTTTGAGCTTCAAACTGAAAATTTTTGCATATGTACAAAGCTCATTTGAAAGAAAATACTCATTTTTTAAAAAAAATTTCTGTTTATAAAGCAAAAAATTGCCTATTCTCATAGTGTAGATATACATGGCTGAGAGAAAGTTTTCAGGCTCCACCAGAGAAATGCAGTCATTTTGGTACTTATTTTCCTCTGTGAAAGCTAGAACAACTTACAGTTTTCTTAAATGATGATTGCACATGTAACAGAAGTTCCCTGTATTCTGTATAACCTTCCTAATTCTCTTCTAGGTAGACAACACCTACATAATTCAGCTGAGGCTAGAGGTAGAGTCTGTCGATATTGGGTGTCAGGGAGGAGGATTGGGGAAGGCTTCATTCATGTCAACAACCTACTGGACAGGTAGAAGTTGTATCAATAGACCTGCAGGGAATGGTAGAGGAAATAAGAGCAAAGACAATAAGATGGAAAAGCATAGAACTTACAGAAAACAGCTAGTTCGGCTACAATAATAGATAAAGCCCTTTGAATGCAATATTAATGGTTGTAATAACTACCATTTGTAGAGTTTCTGCAATTCCAAGGTCCACCAGCTTTCTCATTTAAGGTTTGTAACAATCCTATAAGTAAGGTAGGATCTAATCCAGATAGGTTAAATAGCTTAAATGTGGTCACTCTGTTAAGTGGCAGAAAAGTAGCTTAAGCCCAAGGTTGTCAGGATCCAAGAACCATTCTTAATAATATGAGGTCTTCTTTGCACGTAACATACATGAAATAAATATTTGGATAAAGAAAATAGTTTCAATAAGCATTCACATGCTGGATTATTATTTCCTAAATGATAAAAGTATGAAAGTACTTAAAGTAAGTATTAATGAATTTATATAGAAATTTATAAAACATGAAACTTTGAACTACTGGTAGTTTACTAGTACCAGAGAATACACTCTTAATTGTTTGATAACAGATTTATATTTGTTCTGAATCTCAGAGAAGAGGAATATTTAAAGTCTTACATTGAACTGTCTTTGACAAGAAACTCAATAACTGCTGTCAGAAACGGGGTTTATAAGGATAAGGCTAATTTAAAGGGACATAATGGTATCTTTAGGAGATGTAGTAAAGTTTTTTTCTCCTAACTTATATCTGTCTGAGACTTTCCCCTAAAATTTCTCTTTGGAAAGGATACTTACATTGTATACTTGAACCTTTATAAATTTTTAGGGTGGATGCTCTCTCAATTATTTTATTTTGAACCATAGAAGCCATTAGCTCAAAATAGCCTCAGTTGATGCTAGCTCTGGAGGATTATGGAGGTCATTTCACAGAATTTTTTTTTAAAGCTTAACACAAATTTAGCAGTTACTCCTGGAGGCAAAATCTCATAGTTGCAAATGTTGGCTGATATTATAAACAAATGCTTAAATTGTAGAGATCATGAGTGATCCTACAGGATGAATGGAAATAGCAGTTTCTAATGTAATGTGAGTAAGTAGTTGTGATTTGACATTATATTCCCTGTGACAGTTTTATACATGGATGCAAAGTGATATGTCTCAGTTTATTCAGTAGAGACGTACTTTGGAAAACATATTAAGTGGCTCAAATAGTTCTAGCCTCAGTGAAATTATTAGGTCAGAGATACACTATCTTACTTGTACCTCATGGAGGTGTCTTCTCAAATTCTCATCAGAGAGGTTTTCTCTGAGCATCCTATGTAAAGTAGCAACTTCCACCACTCTAGGAACTTTATTTTTGTTTATTCTCAACTCCCTACCACCTGACACATAACAGATACTCAGAGAATATCTGTTGAAAGAATATATGAAGAATATGAATAAAATTATTTTACAGATATGAGTAGAAAAGCAATATGGCAATATGTCTAAATACATTTTAAATAGTAATATGATAAGCAGATATTTGGGTATTTAATTTATATCCCTAAAAGCTATGTATTGCATTTGGGAGGAAAGATGGTCTCATTTTGGCTCACTCAGTTATCATATCCAAATATGTATCCAAAAACCTAACAGGAATTTTACAAAAGTTTATTGCAACAAATTCCAATCTTTTCAAGTAAAGAATAAATTGATTTAAGGTTGCTACCTATATGGAAAGAAAAAATAAAATTGCTAATAAGAGTCTATAATGGCCAGTGCTTTTTTCCCTCCATTTTCCATGTCTGTTATTTTTTTAATTATATGTTATTGATTATACTATTACATTTGTTCCAATTTTTCTCCCTGTCCACCTACACCCAGCACCCCCAACTCCCTCAGGCAATCCCCACACCATTGTTCATGCCCGTGGGTCATGCAGATAAGTTCTTCGGCTACTCCATTTCCTATACTGTACTTTACATCCACATGGCAATTCTGTAACTACCTATTTGTACTTCTTAATCTCCTCACCTCTTCACCCATTCTCCCACACCCTCCTCCCATCTAGCCCCCATCAAAATGCTCTCTGTATCCATGATTCTGTCTCTACTCTTCTTGTTGGCTTAGTTTGTTTTTTAGATTCAATTGTTAATAGATATGTATTTATTGCCATTTTATTGTTCATAGTTTTGATATTCTCCTTTTTCTTAAATAAGTCTCTTTAACATTTCATATAATAATGGTTTGGTGGTGATCTCCTTTAGTTTTTTCTTGTCAGGGAAGCTCTTTATCTGCTCTTTGATTCTAAATGATATCTTTGCTTGGTAGAGCAATCTTGACTGTAGGTTCCTGCTTTTCATGACTCGAGAAATCAGCTGACAGTCTTATGGGAACTCCCCTGTAGGTAACTAAATATTTTTCTTGCTTCTTTTAAAATTCTCTCTTTATTGTTAACCTTTGGCATTTTAATTATGATATGTCTTGCAGTCAGCCTCTTTGCATCCATCTTGTTTGGAACTCTCTGTACTTCTTGGATTTGCTTGTCTATTTCCTTCACCAAATTAGGGAAGTTTTCTTTCCTTATTTTTTCAAATGGATTTCCAATTCCATACTCTTTCTCTTCTCCTTCTGGCACCCTGTGATGCAAATGATGAAACACTTGCAGTCGTCCCAGAAACTATTTACACTGTCCTCGGTTTTTTTTACTCTCTTTTCTTCTTGTTGTTCTGATTGGTTGTTTTTTGCTTCCTTATGTTCCAGATCATTGATTTGATTCTCGGCTTCATCTGCTTTACTGTTTCCCTGTAAATGGTTCTTTATTTCAATTAGTGTATCCTTCGTTTCTGACAGAGGGATCCTTTTTATGCTCTTGAGGTCTTCACTAAGTTCCTTGAGCATCCTTGTAATCATTGTTTTCAACTGTGCATCTGATAGATTGCTTATCTCCATTTTGTTTAGTTCTTTTTCTGGAGTTTTGATCTATTCTTTCATTTGGGCCATGTCTCTCTGTCTCCTCATTTTGGCAGCCTCCCTGTGTTTGTTTCTATGTATTAGGTAGAGCTGCTATGACTCCCTGTCTTGGTAGTGTGGCCTAATATAGTAGGTGTTTTGTGGGGTCCAGTGGCACAACCTCCCCTATCATCCAAGCTGGGTACTCAAGGTGTGACCTTCGTATGGGCTGAGTACACCCTCCTCTTGTAGTTGAGCTTTGATTGCTGTTGGCAGGTCAATGGGAGGGATTTACCCAGGCCAGTCAGCTACCAGGACTGGCTGTGACCACAGACCACCAACCTCTGCCCTCTGTGAAGGATCATCTGTGCAAGGGCAGGGTGGTGGTGCTCTGATGTGGTCTGTAGCTGTCCACTGGATGCACAGGTCTCTGGGGTTTCCCAGGTGGTGCAGGCCAAGGTTAGCCCCAATCTGTGTTCTGTCCCAGGCCACCCTGCATGAACTATAAAGCAATCTGAGATGGCTGCTAACTTGTAGTGGGCTTGGAGGTTCCCAGGCAGAGCCAAGCTGTGATCCTAGGCTGGCTGCTGCTGGTGCCAGGCCTGGGGCCACTTAGCAAGAGTTATGAGGCCTGGGGACTAACTGAAGTCAGCTGCTTGTTTGAAAAAAGATCTAGGAAGTTCTGAAGTGTGAACCAAGTCCTGTCATTCATTTGGAAAAGCTACAGTTAACAGCTTGGGTGGACCAGAGCCTCAGGGGATCTCCAGGGTGGGGAGAACAGTGTTAGCCAGGTGGATGGAGTCTCAGATATGCCACCTTCTTGCTGGCTCTATGGCTTTGTAGGTAGAGGGTTCAGAAAAGGGACAATGGCCTCTGCCCACCTTTCTGACTGGGAGAAAGCTGTTCTCTAGCTCTCGCCTGATGCCAGGCACTTCAGTTCCTCCCTCTATGCCACTGGTACCTTTGAAGTTGCCACCTCCATGCTGGAGCTCAGAAGGAGTGAGTCTGAGTACGTTTTTTTGTGTTCTTTAAGAGGAACTGCTTGAGACTCCAGACCTTTCTTCCACCAACTCAATCCCTGCTGGTTTTGCAGCCAGAGGTTACTGGGACCTATCTTCCTGGCACTAGAACCATGGGCTTTGGGAACTGGTGTTGGGCTAGAACTCCTCACTCCCGAGATATCCCTCCTGAATTTTTGTCCACCACACATCAATGTGAGACCAGCCCGTTCTGTGTCTCCAGCCCTCCAGCAGTCTGGATTGATCTACCAGTCTGGATGGATGTGGTTTCTTTAATATTGTAGTGGTCGGACTTCCATTCATCTCGATTTCTGACCATTCTGAGTGATGGTTGTTCTGTATTTTAGTTGTAGTTGTGATGCGGTTTTGCAAGGAGGGGAGCCATGTTTACTTATACCTCCATCTTGACTGGAAGTTCTGGCCAATTCTAATACAAATAATGTAATAGTAGACTGAGGCCACAAAATTCCATCGTGACCTTCAGGATATTGCATACAGTTTATTAGATGAATTCATTATATTGATTTATCCATGTATGAGGTTTGAATATATATCTGAGTTTTATGGTCTTTGTGGAGAAATACTTCACATAACATTTCATGTTGGTTTTTCAGGGAAGCTTGTGTTTATATCCTTCAAAGTAGGTCCGATATGCTAAAGAATAAATCAGAATAAAACAGAATTTCATACCACTGTACACTAGCTCAGCCTACTTCTCCCCAAAGTCTCCTCCTCCCTCCAGCGAAAAATAAAAGAGACAAAGGGAAAATATAAACCCAGAAAACAGATTTTTAATAAAATATACTTTTCTCCATTTCTTAAAATTTAGGAACAAGTTCCAGTTCCAGTCTATCATCCAACACCTAGCCAGACTCGCCTAGCAACTCAGCTGACTGAAGAGGAACAAATTAGGATAGCTCAAAGAATAGGCCTTATACAACATCTGCCTAAAGGAGTGTATGACCCTGGAAGAGATGGATCAGAAAAAAAGATCCGAGAGTAAGTTTTAATAAATTTATACATGTTTCAAAGGTCTACCTTAAGAGATTTTCTTTTGAAAAATACTCCCCTGCATTTTAGAAGCCAGATACTATAACCAGTTAATGCAAGAGAATATTTAGATATAGCAATTTAAGAAAATTTTTATATAAAAATAGCTTAAAATGATGGTAAACCATTTTATATGTTGCATGTGTCCATTTGGATGCAGTTGATGTCTGTTAAAAATGATCCATCTTTGTATGAACTAGTACCAGCATTGCCTCAGCTGGGAATGCAGTTTGGCAGTGTGTCAAGGACCTTCAGGTCTACTATACCCTTTGAGACAGTTAATTCTAGAGATTTATCCCAAAATGTGTATTTCACTGCAGTTCCTATAGCTGTACGCATAAAGGTATTCACCATAGTTTTATTTAGCGAAAAACAACAGTAGGGGTATAGTTAAGTAGTAAAATGTGATATAGGAATACTTTGGTTGGTTATGTAGCCATAATCAATTGGCTTATTCAAGTAAACAAAAATAAAAAATAAATAAAATTAGACTGAAAAAAATAAATTGTTCACTAAGAGTTTTTAGTGATGTGAGGAAAATCTTATCAGTTTCTTGAATAATTTCATTAAGCCTGGTGAGTTGAATATAAAATTTTACTTCTGAGGAGTTGTTGTCCTCAGAATTATTGTCTGAGAGCTTCTAATGAAGACAGCCATTTCATTTCAGGTTGAGAGTGGTCTTGCCAGTTCCAGCGTGATGTAATGTACTGTGTTGATGTTTGACTGACTGAGCCATAGCACCGTTTAGTGCCAGCACTTAAGATCATAGCCTGTCTGGAATACTGACTTTTGAAACACTGCAGAATTGGGTTGCTTTTTGAACCTGAAGAAAAATGTGGTCAACTTGAAACTGGGGTTAATGAACAGAATTCCAGCCTACAGCAGCCCAATAAATAGGTTGAGATTAGTGTTCTGTTTCTGTATGTAGTCATTACAATGAAAACTGCCTTACTTCTGGACTTAGACTTAAAAACTCAGTTCAAGTAAACAAAGTTTATTTAGCTGGTAGTTTCCTACCTGAAGCATCACATTCTCCTTTCACTGTCTTCTACATGTATCTGTTTTACAAGTACAGTTCTGGCAATGGACTTGATCCCCATGTGGTCCGTTTCTCTTTGTTATGTTGATTGCTCTCAAACTGTACGTATTTCCACAGGAATTGAAATGAGATATTATGGATGGTTTAACACTTACAGGAAAAAATTTCAATTGGCTTTGGTGGTAGCATGACCATTTTTATCTGTTCAGATTAACGCTGTCTTTGTAATGGGATTTTAAATAGTATTCTAAATAGATCACTTCTCTAAAAATGCTTTCTGATTTTTCTCCCTCACTCCCAACAGGTGTGTGATCTGTATGATGGACTTTGTTTATGGGGACCCAATCCGATTTCTGCCGTGCATGCACATCTATCACCTGGACTGTATAGATGACTGGTTGATGAGATCCTTCACGTGCCCCTCCTGCATGGAGCCAGTTGATGCAGCACTGCTTTCATCCTATGAGACAAATTGAGCCAGGATCTCTCATCTGACTTCAAGTGAACCGTCATTTTTGGTGGTTTTGATCTTTTGTCACTGAGCCCAAAGAGCCAGGGATTAGGAATTCAGATCATGCACAAAAGTTTCCTAAAGATTTCTGAATGGCTGCAGATGTTGGGGGAAAGTATGTCATATTTTAGAAACTTAGGGGGAAAAGTAGGATGGTATTTTTATGTAAAGCCTTGACCCAGTGTTTAAAAAAAGTATAATTGTATTTAGATCTTGTTATTGCTCCAGTACATAGGAATTGTGTAAAGTGTTACAGCAGCTGTATATGTTTAAATTGTGTGTGTTGAGGATTAGGAAAAAGATAGTGATTGTTTTTCCTAAATGAAATAACTTTCTTCTTCCCCCCACCCAAATTCTTTTCTCAAGTTGCTGGCATTTGGGTCAAGGTTTTATTAAAAGCTACATTTTATAACACTGGCACAAAAAAAAGTAGTTTTAAGCTTGTTTGCACAGTTCTTTTTTTCCATTGGAAATGGAATTCATTGCCTTAGGTCTTTTTTAATAGTGTATTATTATCGTTGGGGCTGGCTCTATGCTTGAAAACCAGTTTATTTATAACCTGTTATGTGCTATATCTGTTTGCAGTTAGGAAATGCAGAATTCAAAGTGATCTCCTAGCTTGTAAGCAAACTGAGATGCACTATCCCTTTTCTATTAAAAAAAAAATGAGATAATGTGTCAAGAAACCAACTCTAATTAAGTGGGGTTTAATATTACCCTTTCCTGTGTGTTTTATCTAATTATTTTGGTTAATATGGTGATAAAAGTCAAGGTAAATTTTAAATATTAAGATTTCTGATTTATTGAACTAGAATTATGCCATGAGGCTTATGTAAAAATGAAAGTGGTACCATGATGAAACTGAGAAAAGTTTCTCAGTTTTAACAATTTTGATTATTTCTTGTGACCTCCCTCTCCCTCCCTGTTGTCTTGAAACATAACAAAAGGATACTGCATCTCTTATTATTGTAGTGCTGAGGGTAATTGAAGTTATACAAAATGCATCTCAGTCTGTTTCTTGGAAAGTCCTGCTAGCTGACTGACAAGTCTAGTAAGCAAGGAGAATTAAGATAAATGTATTTCATGTTTTGCACACAAATGCAGAATTTGTATAATCACATGACTTCATAGTTGTGATCTGAAAAAAGAAGGAATTTCTCCTTTATCTTTTTCTTGCAGTTAATGTAAGAACACTGAATCTCTAAGCTTTTGAAGTGTTAGAGGTAGAGATGGTCTAGTAAAGATGTAGTTGTAATGTTTTATCCACTTAGCATGTGTTTATTTTCCCTTATGTACTCAAAGGTGATTTATTTGTTCAGCTCAGTGATATTACAGCTAAAAAAAAAAAAAACCTAGAAAAAAGAAGAAGCAATTTCAACTTAACAAATCAGAACTGTTTATTATTTTATATTGAGTTGAATATTTGACTCTTAACACTTTTCTACATACAAAACACAAGTATCTTAAAGATTCTTCATAACTGCATTATAGAGGAATTAAGTATGTCATAAGTACTTCTTAAAGATTTGACATTTGACTCTACTATCCATGTGTTGGTTTGTTTTCTTATGAGCCCCATGATGGAAAGACTTCAAGATGAATTTGAGGGGGGGAAAAAATGAAAGAAATTAAATTGTCAGGTTCTGTTAAATTGTTACATGTATCTTGCTTAAGTTTTTGTTTATTAATTTATATCCACCCAATTACATAAAGCAAATTTGGAGGAAACCTGAAATTGTGTAGTATTTTTAGTGACATTACTTTTTTTATCCTTGTATTTTCTGCTTAAATATGATGTCTGTGTCATCAAGTATTATAGTCAGACTTTTTTTTCCTAGATCGTTAAATTTGGTAAATGAACTTTTTTTTTAAAAAATCATTTTCTGTGTTGCCATTAGTCTTCTTTATACAAGGCTTCCCTTCATAGAAGTTTGGCAGTAATATTGAAGGAACCAGTATTGAGCTGAATGCTTTTTGGTTTTTTTTTTTTAAGGGTACTTTGTATTCTTTTATTTCAGTCTTCACTTAACCATGTTAAAAACCATCAATTTTTGCTTTTCCTAAGTTAAATAAAGTTATAATACAATTGTAAAGGGCTAAAGTTAGATTTGATTACATGACAGTATTCCCCAAGTTACCTAATCCTTTCTTTAAAATAGATACGTATAGATTTAATTAATTACTTTTAAATCTCTAGGTATATATACTTTTGGGAAAGTATTTTTTATGGCTTGGCATTTAATACCATCTAATGATAAGTTTAGAAGCTTGATAGCTTCAATTTTCTAAAACTAGATGATAGGCTCATCATACTTAGATTTGAGCAAGATGTGTTCGTGCTTGGCTGTAGGATTTTAAATGTCTGAAAAGCCTAGTGAGGAAAAAATAAAAGAATCTTATTCTTTTAAATGTAAATCCAACAAATTGAAATACTTTCAGATATTTATAGTTCGGTTCACACAAACCTTTTCAATTCAAAGAGTGTTCTTTGTAGAGAACCTCTTGAAGAGGTATTATAAGACTCTCCCCCTGCTATCATTATACCGTGTGATATTAAAACAGCATGATTTTACAGAATACAGTGAACATTGAAGTAGCAGATTCTCTACGTACAAAGCTCCTTCATAAGGAAGCATGCATTTTTAAAAAGGAATAACAGTAAAATGGAAGGTAAGTTTCTTTGGCATAAATTAGAAATGTGTACAGTTTGGTGTCTACCTCTCCTTACAAAGGCACTGGCTAGTAGTCAGTTTTTCAGTTAGCTGATTCACTTGCATGTAAGTGCATCATAGCTGACATAATAACCTCAACTAATTTTTTAAGCCTTTCATTTTGAAATTAGTGGACACACGAAAAGTTGGATTTTTTTGTCGTAGCTCCTGAAGTAATTTTAAATTTACTCATGTGAATTTAAAGATCATCTACTCTTTTACTGGGTGAGGAGGAAGCCAGAGGGGAGAGTTTGTTAGCTTCCTCCTGTACCCTCTCTGAATTGCTCCCCCGCTCCGCTCATACGCTCAGCTGGACTTCCTGAGACAGACGCCTGGTTCAGGACGTCCCCATCATGGGAGGCATGAGCATGAGAGCCCATTAAAAGTTTGGATCCACCCATTTATCTCTTTACATATATTTTTTTTCCTTAGGAAGAGGTACTCAAAACTTAAGTGCTTATTAATAAATGCTTGTTAAATTAGTATAGAGTAAAAATGTCCAAGTACAAAGTTTTCATCGTTGCATGAAATACGATTACTGATTGACCCACTATTGAGATTTTTCTAAGAGCTATCAAAAATAGTTTCTGAAAGAATTTTTTTCTCATTTCGCTATACATCAACATTTGTATTTGCCTATGCTCAGGTAGTGATTTAATGTTCACATTTGAGATTTAGGCTTTAGATATGATTTAAGTGAAACATAAGGGTTTAATCAAGTAACTGTAAATGTTTGGTTGAATTGCATTATATAAACATCTTAAAATAGTACTTTTCCTAAGTGGTTTAAAAGATACAGTAAGTTAATTTTATGTATTTAGGGAAAACTTGCGGACTGTTTGGTAGCTCTGCACCTACAGTATTTTTAGCTAGAGAAAAATAACCTCCATCTATTTTTTTAGCTCCCAGGAGTACATTACAACACATTGAGGTTTATATTAAAACAACATATGGAAGTTAGTAAATGGATGAAGCACATGTATTTGGGGAATATTAATTTTTTAAATACTTTGTAATTCCTTTTATGAGAGCCTCTGAGTCTAAAGGCATCCCCCCAAAATTGATATAACCTACTTATTTCTAACCAATCCTTTTTAAAACCACACAGGGTAATGTGAAAAATAACAACAGTATTGGGTGCTTGTGGATTATTCAGAGTTTGACTGTTCAGGTAAGTGTGCCCAGACTTTGCTTTTCCATGTGTCCTTTAGTTACTTTCTTATTCTTTAGCATGGAAATAGAAAATCCCGATAAATACAACCCATTAACTGATTCATAAAATTTTTGTTAGAGGCATCAGTGAAATTTTACAGACGGGGGTTAGACCTATCTGCACACTTTAATTGTCCACATTGTTCTTGTTTGCTTTGTCACTCTGAGTAATAGGCATTAGCTCAGGACAGTAACTGGAACCATCTGATTACTGTGACTGAGAGACTAAAACCACTTACCATTTCATAAAGTTTTTTAGGAAACTTTAGGAGAGATACTAACTTTCCTTTACATTTTTGTTTCTTGAGAAAAGTTACTGTTCACTGGAAGATTTAGTCATCTTTGGATGCTTTCCACAGAAAGTTTGTTTTCCTCTGCATGTGAATGAAGAACCAAGCAGTATTTTGAATAAGGTACACATTTTAGGCATCTAAGACTGATTGTGTTCAAAGGATGAGTAGCACCTGTTTGCTTTGAACCCCTTCTGTAACATCAGTGCTTATAGGCTCCAGATTTCTTGGCACTGAAAAAAAAAAAGTTGAAATTGGTAACTGAGGGTTTCCCTCAAGAGTCTGGTCATAGTGGTGGACTCTGAATGCTTGCAAGATTTGGATGGCTTTTCTTTTTTTTAAGATTTTTAATTTATTTTTAGGCAGAGGGAAGGGAGGGAAAGAGAGAGAGTGAGAAACATCAATTGGTTGCTTCTTGTACACACCCCAACTGGGAATTGAACTGGCAACCTTTCGTTTTACTGGAGGACGCCCAACCAGGTGAGCCACATGGATCGGAGCAGATTTGATTGGCTTTGAAAAGTGGGAAGCCCAGCTTTTCTCTGGGGGCCATGTAGTAGTTAATTTAGTCATTCAGGATCCCAAAGCATTGTAAGAAATGGGAAGCCTGGGCTATGCTATCAAAGACTTTGAGATTGCTTCCAGCATTCTCCATGCTAGATTTGGGAGAATAGCCTTCATGCAGCCAATTCAAGAATCAGAGCCAGTGCTTGAGCTTTGACTCTGTAGAATCCTGACTTGTCTAAGAAGGTAGCTGAACTCAGCAGACAGAATATAGGTTAATAGCTATAGTTTTAGGGAATGTAGTATATGGGGAAGGGAAATTATTTTTCACAAACAATTTGTCTTCACGGCCTTGCTTACACTAATAATCAATATAATGTTATCTTGACATGAGGAAGAATAATTTATAAACATTCTTGGTGGTAGTGAGCAGGTACTCTATCTGGCAGGGCATTTTGAGATGGTTTGTTATTGCAAGTACCATTCTCGGGACTATATTTCTTAAACTTCGAGTTAATAGATTTGAAGATATCTTTGAAATTTGATAAGCTGGATTTCTGGTTTTTGTGACAATCAAAGGATATGAAATGCCAACTTATATTGACTCTTAGAGCCTGTCACTTAGCATATCGAAAGTATTTTTTTTCCCCTAAGTCTTGTAGCTGGTGAAGGCAAGATGTATTTTTATCAGCAGTTTTATACAAAGCAGAGATAAGTGCTGCTGAAAGCCTTTGGCATGGGCACCAGCCTCCAAAATTCCTAGTTTAACTCTCTATAATCCATTCTTCACATTGCAGCTAAAGTAATTTTGAATAAATTGGATGATGTCATTCCTCCACTTAGAACTTGTATAGCTTCCCACTGTGCTGAGAGTAAAATCCAAACTTCTTAACGAAGAGAGTTGGCTTTCTGCCTCTCTTCTTTCATAGTACTCTACCTTCTAGCCTCGTATCCTTTCTTTTTGTGTTTTCTAAAATGTCAAGCTCATTCCTGTCTCAGATCTTTTGAAATTACAGTTTCTGCCCAGTAGTTCACTCCCTCAGGTTGTTCTAATGGCTGGCTTATCCTCTGGACGAAACACATCCCATTTACTTACGCCATAGCTGTAATTCTGTGGTTACTTTCATGTCTTCCTCATCAGACTAAGCTCCATGAGATCAGGACAATTGGGTGTCAATAGTTACTAAGTGAAGAGGAGGAGAATGCGGGAGAAGACAGGTCCTAAGAAATCTGAGCATTTCTGGTGGGGAGGGAGCCATCATCAAAGAAGTTCCTATTGGAAAATAGGGAGCTTATACACAGGATTTTTGAGGGTGGCAAGAAGGGCAAAGGCAACTTTCTGGTAATTCTTGTCATTAACCAGTACCACAGATTGAACCCACTGTCCTCATCCTTCCCTCTACCTTGGCATGTAGCAAGCCATAGTTCCTGTACATGAACTTTAAAAAAAAAGACGTAGCATGGATACATCTTGATTTGTCTGCGCAGTACCCCATCTAACACAGGAGCAACGCCAAGAGATGGAGAAGCACTAGAGCCCTTGATTCAGTCATCCCCAAGGCCAGCTCCACCACTGCCTTCCCACAGTATGTGAGGTCCAATAAATGTACTCCCTTAATATACTAGGGGCTGTGCTAGGGTGTTTTTGTGATTTCTTTGTATTCTTAGCAATCCTGTGAAACAGTGGGCATTAGCCTCATTTTATGTAAGTGTAAACTGATTCTCAAAAGAAATGAAATAATTCCAACTAAGTTTGAATCCAGTCTGTGCTTTTTTCCCACTACCCCATGTAATCAATAGAACTCAATGTTGGTATTTTTAGGAGAGCAGGCTTTTCTCTTAATGTGAATTTGCTCACAGTCTCTTTCTGTAGATAGTTATCTGAAGGCTACAATCCAGGGATGACAGATTTCTGGCCCATGGAGCACTTTGACCCACAGATGTGATGTGTTTGGCCAGCCAGTCAAACTTAAAATGAAATGCCTGTACCATGTGCTTCCCAGTTGTCAAACGTTCCTACCTCTATCTTTACCAAACCTCTTCTAGCACATGGCTTGCTACCCCTCAAGCCTCAATCCTGGCCTGAGGCTCTGCATCTGTTCAGGCTTCACTTGTCTGTGGAGTAGCTGACCAGAACTCTACGTATCCATCTGGGGACTAGATCATTCCTTTTCCTCCAGTATCCCTTGATGATTTTGTGAGCAAATACTATTGCTTAAGGGTTGCCTCTGATTTCTTTTGGCTTTGTCCGAGTTAGACCCTGTCCCTACCTCATGCAGCCAAGTGGCCTGGGGAAACTGCCACATAGACAAATGTTCTCTTACATGTTCCAAGCCAAGGATTTCTAGTTTTTGAGTTTTTAGCTACTACCTTAACAGTGGCCCACGTCACTATAAGTCAGATCCAACTTTAATCTGATCGTTTTAAGCTCGGCCAGCAATTTAGCAGAGCATGGGCAACTGCTTTGCTTCAGATCTTTATGCTGCGTAGTAACGTGTGATCTTAGGCAAGTTATTTAACATGTTTCAGTTTTCTGTAAAATGGCAATAATAGTCTCTATTTCATAATGTGGTTATGAGGATTAGAACTATGTAAAGTGTTCAGAATAGCAACTGGTAAATAATGAGCACTGGATATTAGCTGTTTTTTCCCACCCAGAACATACAGTGTCTGGTGTTCAGAAGTGTTAACGATTTGAAGAAAAACAAGAAAACCCAGTCCAGTCATTTGTGAGGTATTAGCTGTGACGTATCTGATTAAACTTGAATGTTAACTTTTAGAAGACCATTGTGACCTTCAGTAATTTTATGTCTTCACAAAGGAAGGGCTCTGTTACATTTTGTCATTTGACAGTTGACTATACAGTTGGAGGCAATTCATAGATTGCTAATTTAGAAATGAATTTTTCAAGCCCCCAGATGCGGCTCCTTGTTTGTGGACTTACCCTGTTGGGCAGTAATGAGCTTTGCACCGGATTTCCCAGGAGCTGTGCTAACCCAAACATAAAGGCACTTTCCAACGTTGGAAACTGCATCTGGGGATGGGAAGTAAGAAGTTCCCATTGGCTGCATGGTTTTGGAATCCAGGCACTTCTCATTATTACTGAATTAGTGTGATGGTGCTAAGGACATAGGAAACAGTTATTGAAAAAGCACACTGTGAAGCTTTCATTTTGAAGCAAGCAAGGGTAAGTTGTTCATTCTCGATTATTTTAGAATAAATAAATTTGGGAGTAACTCCAGAGAAAAGTGTTTTCAGACTTTCTTTGTTGAACGATTCTAGTACTTAGGCTAGGGCTTTCTAAAAACCTCGTGGTGCTATTGTTCAGTTGCTGGGAATCTCCCACCTGGACCTCAGCCAGATCTTGGGGTGGTGTTGGCCTTTGAGGGTCCTGGCTTTGCTGTCAGGGCATGGCTTTTGCTGTGAATGACCATAGCTGTTTTGGAAGCACTCCCGTTCTTCTGACTTGAGAGATAAGGAATAGGGAATCCTGCCAACACGTGGGACAGCTGATAGGGACCTGCACACTGCTGAAAGCCCCAAGGGCCTGTGACCAGTGAGAGGCAGAGGTAGACTTTCCGTTGTCAAGGGCCTGTTCAGGTCATGTTACACAGTTGCTACTTCCTAACAACTGAGTTCCTATGTGTGGCACAGGAGATAGACTTGCCCCAAATGAGGATTATTTGCTCTGTGGGCATCCTGGGCTCCTGTCGAGGCCCCAGGTTGAAGGAGCCTGTCATTTCTGGTTGAGTAGATTGGTAACACAAGGCTTTGGCAAAAAGTAGAGAGTTGTATATCTGTTGCCTCATTTTGGAGATGAAAACCCACCAACACACTTAACCAGAGTTAGAATCAGAACTGTTGACAGCAGGAAAGAGTGTAATCTGGTCCAAGCTGTTAATTTTCAGGAGGTCTGTGACTTTCCCAAGGTTACTCTAAAAATCAATAGCAAAGCAGGGACTAGAATTGAAGTCTTATTTCTAGGCCAAAACTCTCCACCTGATCAGCTCCCTATCCAGGGCAAATGTGCTGGAAAGATCTGTAGGAGAAGTAACCAGAAATGGCTCAAAGCAGACACAGTTAGAAGCTCATAACAGAATTTTCACCTTCAAAGGCCTCTGCACAAGGATAAGTGGTGTCAGACACCCAGTGTGTTCACCCTCTCCGCTCCCTCACGCACATGTTTTTCATAGACTATCTCAGGCTGCAGATGGGATAAAGGAGACGAGCCCACTGATTTCTCTTATCAGCCAGACTGCAGCCAGGGCGGCAGACAGAGGTAAAGGTGATGTGGGCTAATTAATGAAGCCCAGCAAGAAAGAAGCAACAAATACTGACAAGGAAACCATCTGGCATAAATCTTTAAAATAACAAGCAAAAGCCCCTAAAATAAATGTTGAAATAAAAGTTTTTTTTTAATAAACTATTTTGTAAATTGTTTGGCATCCTATGTCCAGTGCTGCTTTTATACAGCAATAGGCAGGGTTCTAACGTGTGGGGGAGCCACAGAAAGCTGTCCTCTCAGCAGCCTGCCTGTAGTCACCCTCTCACCCCTGCCCTGCCCAACAACCTAGAAACAGGCTGGTCTCCCAGCATCCATGCTTCGGAGGAGATAGAGCTTGCAGGGGGCTGCTCTACAGAGATTAGTCTTTTGTCTAGTTGTAACAGTGAGAAAAAAAATTTCACAGCCTCTCTGCTGACAGTTTGCTTTCTTTCCCTAATGATAATATGCCTTACCTAAAACCTATTCAGTATCGGTCAGAGGAAGCTGGTTGACTGTATGTTAGTAGATTAACCCACCCGGCCACTGGCAGATGCTCAGGAATGTTTGATAAATACAGCAATGCTGGAAGATTGGAAAGTTGTCTGTGGTTCTTCCCTTACAGAAATTGCATTCATGTATTTGCGTGCCTGTTCACAGGTGAAAATTTTTAGTGTGTACATGAGTTTTCTATGGAAATGGTTAAATTGAAGTAGGCTGTCATGAGATTCTGAATGGTAAAACTCAGTCACTGAACTTGAGCTCTCATTTTCACAGTCCCAGAAGTTGCTAGTGCAGGTGATTTTAGGGACCAGAAGGGGAATATAAGTGTTTGAAGACACCTCTACTCAGCTCCAACTGATTGTTGCCTTGTTGCTTATGGTAATAAGGCCCAATGTTGCCAGTTCTTTTTTTTTTTTTTTTAAATAAGAGGCTGGAAACAAGATTTGTGAAATCTCCCCATTTTTAAATGTTGGTGACTTATTCTAAAAATTTTAAATATCATATTATCTAAATAAAACAGGTTTCTGATCCAGTCTGCCCTGCCTAAGAATTCAAGCAACACATTTTACTGGAATAGATGTTGCATGATGTCTTTTCAGTATGCCAGTTTTATTACTTAAATATCTATTTTCTCTTAACTGAAAAGTTTAAAACATACACAGTAGGCCAAGAGTAACCAGAACAATGCTGTCAGTAAATAAATGTATCCTGGAGTGAAGTACAGAAGACTTCATAAATTATTCCCAGTGGTTTCAGTTTGAGAACCACCCCTCCCCCCAAACTTCTTAGCACAGAAGAGCCACACAGCTCCCCGTCAGGCCTGAACATCCCCACTCCTGACCGGTGGAGATTGATTTTTTCCCCATAGATCAACTCAAATGAAAATTACCTCACTAAAATATGTTTGATTTTTTTTAAATTGGAAGGATACAAAGGGAGTTAAAATGAAGTGTAAGGAGTAAGATAGGGGGTGTCTTTGTGCAGCCCCCAGAAGTTTTGAAGCCTGAGGTGCAGACCCTCCTGAGGGTCGACCTTGCTGAAGTTTGAAAAGCAGTTTCGACTTTGGCATCATACAGATTTACCTCCAGATCAGTATGGATTAAAGCAAAGATATGCAGGTGGTTGGTTGGTGGTTTTTAAAAAAGCCAACTATGATCCCATCATTGTATTTCTAAGGAAAATGTAAACTGTTCGTACATTCTCTTAAACATCACAGTGAAAAACAAGTACCCGTATATGTGATAGGGCAGGCAGAGGGCTCCACCTGCTCTGTCCTTGGCAAAGGACCTTGGCCACACTGGTGAAAATGCCAGCTTGGCTCCTTCACGGATACTCAGGTCGTGCCATCTCACTGGAGCACCGGTGGACCCCGAAGGCAGGGCAGGGGGAAGGGATCAGTTTTGAAATGTTTCCAGGAGCTCTGTTCAGCTGTCTCTCTTCCAGCTTGGGAGTGCTGCACAAAGCTACAAGGACACTGAGGAGACCATGGTTCTGTTGCCATTCTCTAGAGAAGACTTGGCTTGGAGTGTAGCTGCCTGGATTCGAAAATGTGTCCTTGACTCCATGGAATAATTCTTGTAGTTTTGCCTGGAAGAGACCAGAGAATCAGACACATGAGGCTGCTCTAGTCTGAGCTGTGGGAGCCCACCAGCCAAGGAAGAGCTGCAGAGGTTTAAATCCCTGTCTAAAAAAAGTTGGGCCTGCCCAGTAGGGATAGCAGCAAGGCGGTGTAGCTCCTCACCCAGATATCATGCCCTCTGGAGCTGCTCTTGGTCCTGATGGGTCCCCAAGCTTGAGGTTTCAAGAGGTAGCTCAATGGGCTAGAAGGCAGGGAATCTGAAGCTTCACACAGCCCTAGGGCTGACTTGTGTGTGACTTTGGGTACCTCATTCCCTGCTTCTGGGATTCCAGTTCCTCACTGGTAAGTTGAGGAAGCCTTTGCATGCTAGGTGAGAGCTGGGTTCCCAGGGACACAGGTCCAGCCTCTAGACTGCCATCCTGCATTGCCCACACCCTCCCTCACTGATGCCTGGGCTCCTCTGCCCCCAGCCAGGTGAAGCTCTGGAGCTCATGGGGAGCAAAGGACTCCTAAAGGCTAATCGAGCCTTACTTGGCAGTTTCCAAGAGTTTGACAGCCTCTTCATTTCTCCCTTGCTCCATGAACAGCAGGGCCAGCTCCAGCAGGGCATTTGGGATCAAGTAGTGGTCATATTTAATCTTCTTTTCACTGTGAGACAGAGGAGGACGTGGTTTACAGGCCCTGCCCTTAACACGTCCTTCAGGCTCC
Source organism: Desmodus rotundus (assembly GCF_022682495.2). Classification (NCBI taxonomy): domain Eukaryota; kingdom Metazoa; phylum Chordata; class Mammalia; order Chiroptera; family Phyllostomidae; genus Desmodus; species Desmodus rotundus. The sequence continues at coordinate 34,244,070 of NC_071389.1, forward strand.
TCCTCCAGAGCCTTCTCCAAGTGAAAGGATCCAACCCACACCCTCAAGTGGAGTTTGCAGCTCTGAATCACCATTTAGGAAGGTTCCCACTACCTAGCCCTAGAAAGGCTTGGGATCCACAGCAGAGCCTTCTAGGCCTCTGCACCTGGGACCCAACTTCTTAACCACCTGTGGTTCTTGTCATATCCTTAGCCTACTCCCACTTCAGTCCCCAACCCCCTTTCCACAGTTTGAATGATTATATTGGGAGTGTCCTGTCTCCAATTTGGCCCCTTTAACCTACCCACCATGCTGCCCCAGAGACACCCTTTTAGGACCCAGACCTGCCCTGTCTGGTATCTTTCCTGGCTCTCTTCTCTCTGCAGGATAAAGTTCAGTCTTCTAGCAAGACAGCCAGGCCCTTGGCAGTGTAACCCTCCCCACTCCCACCCCCCTTTTGTCTGCAGCCCTTTCCCTCTATAATTTCACACAGGTGGGGAGAGCCTAATCACTGTCCCTCCAGCCTCAGGTGCCCGAGCATTTGCACGTGCTGTAACCTACTCTACTTAAAACTCCTCCTCCATTGCTATCTCTGCCTGATAAACTTCACAATTTAAACAGCATACTTGGAAAGCTTTTTCTGGTATCCTGCATTAGGTTTAGGGTCCTCCCTCCTCAGGACACCTGCTGTCTTCTCTGCTTCCTTCTAGCACAGCCCTGATCACACCAGATTGAGTTGCCTGTAGCTATCTATCTGTAACATTTGTGACCCCCAAGGGCAAGGGCAGAGTTGGTGAATTACAAACTTTAGGGGGCACCATTCACATGGAACTCAGTGTGGATGGGCTCCTGTAGTTAAGCAATCTGGTGGCCCTGGGGGATGAAGTCTTAATGATCAGCGCCCAGCACGTGTCCTGGCACAGAGTAGACACTAGTACCTGCTTGGTGCATAGAGGTAGGGCCACGGGCTGGAATGAGTGCGCGTGAGGGAAAAATATGCCTGAAATTTCTCTCCAAGAGAAACGCGCCCAGCAGGAGGCCCTGTGGATCGGAAGCAGCCAGAGGCACTTACTTGGCAGTGATGCTCCTGAAATTCTCCTCAGCCTCCTGGACACGGCCCAGGTACTTCAGACACAGGCCTTTCAGCAACTTCACTAAACACTCATCATCCACCAAGTACTCATTCTCTGAGAACAGGGCAGTGAGAGAAGAAAACAGGCTTGTTCATTCCTGGGGCCCCTACTCTGTGCTGGGCCCTGGGGACACAGGTGACTCACACGTGGTCCCTATCCTCAGGGAACTCACACTGGGAAGGAAAGACAGACTGAGACAATGACAACAGAGTGAAATCAAGGCTGACTAAAGGAAGCCCAGGGGCCGTGGGAGCCCATGGGAGGCCTTGACTGCCAAGGGGACAAGGGATAGCTTCTTGGAGGAGCTGTCCTTGAAGCTCACTCTAGAAAGGCAAAGGTCAGTTACCAGGGTAGAGAAGAAGGAAGGAAGGACATTTTTAGTAGAGGAAGCTTCAACTGAAAGTCCTGTGATCTGACCCAGCCTGGCAGGTTCAAGGGCCTGGGGTAGTCACCTGGCCCCTTTTCCAGCATCTCTTCAGCCTTGGTGATAATGTCAAGTATCCCGTCTGTGAGTTCTGGCTGCTTCCCAATCACAGCGTAGCCATTCCAAATGTACATCATTTCCTGAGGGCAGGGGAGCAAGTCAGTCAGGTGTCCTCAGTGGGGCCTCAGTTTCCCTGTCTGTAAGATGGGCATCTCAGATCAGAGGATCACTAAAGGCCCTTCTAAACTCCTAAATTTGCGGGAAATAATTTATTTAGAACAGTCTTACCTAATATATTTAATCGCAGAAATCATTTCATGCATAAATGACATTTTTCAGATTATAGGTTAGGAAATTCTTCCCTAAATTTTTTGTGTGGGTACTTGCCCTGCCCTTCCTTACAGCACCACCCCCAATTTTATAATAGTTTATAAAGTATTTAAAAATTTGTTTATAGGGATTCAGAATACAAGTTCTAAATAAATTCTATAAATATCGAACGTTTTAGCTTTGGCCAGGTTGCTCATCTCAGTGCACAAAGGTTGTAGGTTCAATCCCCAGTCAGGGCACACACCAGAAGCAACCAAGGAATGCATAAATAAGTGGAACAACAAATCAATCTCTCTCAAATAAATTTTTTTTTAAATATCGAACTTTTTGATTTATGAAGCATCTAATGCATTTTAACAGCTGATTCTCATAACTGTACTATGAAATGGGCAAGTTATATATTACCCATTTTCCATTAAGGTCACAATTAGTGAATGGTAGAAGCAGAACCAATGAAAGGCCTCTGAAGACCCTTTCTACTTTCCTGGCTGTCTTACCATTTGAATAACAAAGACTCCTAACAAACTGGAACCTTCTCTGATGCCTGCTAAAATCATGCTTGGCATGGGTATCAACAGTGGTTCAGAATATGGTCTCTGGAACCAGATTATCTGGGTTCAAATTCTGACTCTAACTCACTAGTTGTGCAACCTGGGCAAATTATTTTATCTTTCTACTTATATTTTATCCACTTCTTAGATATCTTTCTACTTTTATCACTTAAACCTATTAGGGCTTTGTATCCCTATCTGTAAAATGGGGATACCACCAGCACCTACTCAGGGTTATTGTGAGGATCAAGTGAGGCCATAGGCAATGAGTATAAGGAACCTTGATCACAGCAGGTGCCCAGTAACAATGTCAGCTATTCCTGTTATTTCAGAGTGGAATATTACAGGGTCCCAGGCCTCAGAAAAGCAAGGTCCAGGGAAGGGAACAGTGTAAACAACAATTACAATCATGTGACAAGACTGAAACAATCAGGGTAGGAACACAAACAGCTGAGTGGTGCCTCTGCCTGGGGACAGGCATGTGGAGCTGTCTAGGAGGGGGGCTGCTCTTTCTGCCATCAGGTGTCTGAAGTCCACTCTTGTCTCCTTACTCCCAGCCCCACCCCCAGTAGACCAGCTCTCTCAGAGGCAAGGGCTGGCTCAGACTCATCTGCCCTCCCCCCAATCCCAGGTGAATTGTGAAATCCTCTTCAGGCCCAGGAGGCATAAAGGTCTTTCTCCCTCATCCACTTCCCCTGGGTCCGTGGTTGTATCCCCAGCTCTCAGCTGATCCCTACAATTCCAAACGAGTGCAGAGCCAGTCACAACCCTCTGACCCACCAGAGCAGGGATTGGCAAAGAGACAGGTTTGGGGGAGAGGTATCGCCTGGACTTCCGGATGGCAAACTTCTCCGTGGGTAGAGATTTCCCAGCAATCTTGAGTTTCAGGCCTGGCACGGCTCTGCAAGAGATGGGGTGGGGTGGGGAGCAAGGCAGGCACAGTGAGAAAAAGCAGGAGAGAACTGAGAGTCCCCAGACTGCCCAGTGTCCAGTTGGCAGCTCTCTGGGCTTCAGTTTCCTCATCTGTATGACGAAACAGTATTGGATTCATGATGGCCTTATTTCACAGGCCCTGTCCCAAGACCTGACCACTTCCTGTGGGTAGGCAAGGGGTTCCTCCTCACCAGCTGGCAGAAGTGAGAATACACACCAACGCCCCACCTGCTCTGCCTTCTAGTTGTCTCCTCACTCTCAGGCCCTATTTCTGGAGGGCCCAGTGGAAGTCTGACCCCATTTCACAGGGGAGATGAGCGCCCAGAGAAAGGGAGGGGCCTGCCCAAAAAGACCTCACAGCTTGAACCTTTAATTAACTCTTGCTGCGGGAGTTGGGGCCTCCTCTGCTGTTTCCAGGGGCAGAATAAAATGCGATATGCAGCTAGGCGAGCCTCCACCGCTAAGGCCTCACCCACCCAGCTGCATCCCACTCTCTCTCATTTCTGCCACATTCACAGGGTGTGGCTGTGACCCTCAAGCCCGAGCCGCCCAAGCCCAGGAAACAGCTGGACCTAGTTGTGAGGTCTCCCTCCCAGACACCTCCCCTGCTTATTCACTGTGGAACCTCTCAGGGCCTGTTTTCTCATTTCTAAAATGGAGATAATGATGTGAAGGGGAGAAAAATTTGTCACCCCACAACGTGACCCCTTGGCATAAAGATTATTTTAGGCAGGTTATTTTTAAGAAATAGCAGACACAGGAGAAACTCCGGAAAGCCTAGAAGTTACCTTTTGTGAGAGACATTTGTAAGGGAAATACCACCTGTATGGGTGTATCTCCCTCTCTCTAACAGGGGTGACTAAATCTCCAGAAATTTACCAATAGAGAAAGTAGAGACAATCTGCATAACAATCATACGCTCCTCTACTGTGCTTTGAAAACCTCCTGTAACTGGCTCTCCAGCCAAGTCATCTTTTGTCTTTAGTTGCAGGTGGTATTTAAGGTGATGGCTTGGGCCATTTCAGAGAATTACTCTGTTTTCCTGGGTATCTCCCATGTGTAAAGGAGGCATACACGTTATTAAACTTCTCTTTGTTTTTCTCCTGTTAATCTGTCCTTTATTATGGGGAGGGGAGCTCAGCTTAAAATGTAGTAGAGGGAAAATGATCTTCCTCCCCCACAGATACCCTTCGAGGTTTTGTGGGACAGTTGAGGGAGACGGAGAAACAGAAGCACTCAGTAAATGATGGACGCCCTGTGACTAAGCCCTTGGTAGTCTGGGAAGCTCAGGTTACCCCCACCTCAAGGCCAGCCCTCGCCACAACTGGAGGAAGGTCCACAACTCTCAACCTGCCAAGGCTCAGCCCTGCTCTAGAGCCTTAGCAAAGGCACACGGCAGGCCAGCCTTACAGATAAGAGTAAAAACAGCTTCAGTTTAGTGACTCCGGGCTCTATAAATATATCCTCTGATTCGCAAAACAATGATGCAAGGCAGAGGTTATTCCCATTTTATAGATGCTGAAAGTGTTCAAGGTGACACAGCTAAGGAATGGCAAAGACCGGATTTAATACGTTTATTTGATCTGACTGGCTCTCTACTGTGCTGCTCTGAGTGTATCAGGTTAACCCGGCAGAAGGGACCTCTCTGGACCTTGGTGTCCACATCTGTCCTCCTAACCTGATGAAAGAGGCTCAATGGAAAAGGTGTTGACAGAACCACTTTGGTGAAAGCAAGCCTCTGAACAGATTCAGAGGGTTCCAAAAGCAGCAGGAGGAGAATGTGGTGATGTGATGGCAGGGCAGTCTGTGGGGCAGTCGTTGGGGAGGGCCAGGGGTGATGACCACCCCAGCATCTCCTGCCTGGTGCCCTGGACAGAGCCTGGCTGAGGCCTGCAATGGGGGTGCAGTGGCAGGGCTCACCTGAACAACTCCACTTCATCATCCCCAAACGGCTTGTAGTCATCCTTCCCAAACATGCTGAGGTAGGCAGCCTTCATGTAGATGTAGGTAGCCTGCGAGAGGCAGAGCAAGAGTCAGGTGTGAGGAACCTGATCACGAGCTCAGGCAGCACGGGTGAGGCCCAGCGGCGGATGCTGGCCCAGCTGCATGCCACATTTTCCGCTGCCCTTGGAAACAGCTGAGGCGGCCACAACTCCCGTGGCAACTCATTTGGAACTCATTTGGAGCAAATACCTCATTTAGCAGTAACATTATCCCCAAGCCCCAGGGGAGAAACTGAGGGAGCTGAAGCAACTTGAGGACTTGAGCTGGGAGTTAAATCCAGGACGAGCCCACGTCAAAGCAGCTGCCACCCTCTCCACTGTGAAGCAATGGAGAGAACAACTCCAGCAACCAGCGGATGCACGGGCAGGGCTGAGGCTAGGTTGGAGACACGAGGGCAGAGCGGCAAGGGCTTCTGGGAAGCAGTTACTTCAGACTGGGCCCTTGAAGGCCAACAGGGAGATTCACAGAAACCCTGAGAATGGACCTTCCAGGCAAGGGGAACAGCCCGAGCAGAGCCTGTGTATAGCAAAGATAGAAATGAGTAGCATAAAAGAAGAGGGGTGAGGCCAGAAGAGTGAGCATGGCCCTCGTCACGACTCATTTCAGGATCCCTTGGGGGAACTGCCTTACTCTGTGCTAGGCACTTTACATACATCACCTCACCTGATCCCAAAGACAATGCCAGAAAGGAATCTGTACCCACTTTCTGCTTCCTAAGAGGACCTCAGCGCTGCTGGGGGCAGAGCTGGGAATGGCACCATATTTGTGTGGCTTTAAGGGCCTTGTCCACAGGGAGGGAAGGTGTGGCTGTGCAGACTCCCCTTCCTCCTCCCAAAGATCCATCCAGAAAAGCTGTGCCCCTTCCCCTTAAAAATCCAGGGCCAGAGGAGCCTGGCTCTGTGCTGCCCTCCAGTGGCCGAGCCTTGCACCGCAGCTCCTGCCACCTGGGGCTGCTGCCAGCGACCTACCTACCTGCCATTATTAGCCCAGAAAGAAGTGTAGTGCGGGTGGAGGAGGAAAGGAAGCAGGACATCCTGGAATCTAGTCTCTGGAGAAGGTGGAAAGCAGCCTCCACCTGGCAGCCCCACCCATGCTGAAGCTCATGGCTACTCCCAGTTCTCTTCCCTAAGCACCTGTCTGCCCTTCACAAAATGAGGAAAAGCTGGTTTTTGTTGGGTGTGGTGGGAAAAATGTCTCCCCTTGCTAAAACCTGTTCCCCATCCCATCTTTAACTTCCTGGTGTCACCCTTGCCTTCTCCCTCTTCCCCATGCTGGTACTGAGTCACTAAGTCCTCATGACTTTACCTCCCCTCTAGTTCTTGAGTCCCACTGACTCTGTGGCTCACCTCGGTTATCGCACCAGCCTACACACCAGCTCCCTGCTCCAGGCCACCAGGGGTCTTCCTACTGCCCTAGATTACATGGTCTCCTAATCGGTCTTCCTGCTTCCATTCCTGTCCCCTGCAAGCCATTTCCCACACCATAGATCTTTTTAAGTCAAATTACATCAATTTGTCCTTGAAATGTTCTCACGATATCCTACCACAGTTAGGATAAAACCCAAACACCCTCTCAAGGACCCCATCCAGTCTCCCCCGGTTGCCCCTCCAATTTCATCTCCACTGTTTCCGCCCCCGTCACATCATTCTAACCACACTGGCCCCTGGGCCCTTCCAAGAATACATCAGAGGCACTTGGCTTCAGGCAGGGGTGCCCAGCAACTGCAGGGGAGATTTCTTAAAACCCAAATCTAAGCCACATGCATCAAGGGCTCATTCCCTGTCAGACTAAAGCCCAAACAGCCACTCGGGGCTCTGTGACCTGCTTTTCTGGCTCCTCTTCTTCCAATTATTCGCCATCACTCCTTAAACTCGCCCCCGGCCTTTGCCTATGCCTTTCCTCTGCCTAGGATGTCATCATTCCTTCTCTGCCAGGCTTACCAATGGCTTCCTCTAAGAGCTTTCTCCTGCTCCCCCCTGGACAGCTTGCCCCCTTGAGTCACCAGGAGGAAGGGTGGATGCAGTGACCTAGAGTTGTGACACCCATGGACATCAAGTTATCAAGGGATAATCTGGAGCCACATTGCTGGAAAACAGCAGCCTCCTTCTCTGTGGGATCCCTGTCTCCCCAGTTATCTGTTTGCCCATTGATTCAACAGTTTTCTCGATTACTCTACCAGGCTCTGGGCAGTCAGATAGTCCTTGTCCTCAAGAACCTATAGCAAGTGACCTAACAGGGATGGTTTCCCCATAGGCCCCCCTGCACTCCTACCCACAGCCCTTCACCTGGCGACACGGCTTCTTAGCAGCACCTTGGCTTTCAAGCCTTTATCCTTGCTGTTCTCTTGGCATGGGGTGTCCTTTCACTTCCTCCACTCTCTACCCCAATTCCTCCTCCACAACTCAGCTCAGATGTCTCCTCTTCCAGAAGCCTCTCTCTTCTTCTCGGCTGTGCTGCCCAGTGCTGCCTGAGCTCACTCTGTTTCCCTCTTTACAGTGTTGAACACACAGGTGTCACCACCCAGATTCTAGCCAGCTCAAACAGAGGGAAACACGGAGCTCCACAGGGATGTGAGGTCCAGGCAGAGGGAGATGCCATAGGCACAGGCCAAGTCCCTAGAGCTGAAAGTTGGTAGATTCTGTAGTGGCCAAGGACGACATTAGGAATAAATGGGGCACCAGAACTCAGGGTGCTACAACCCCCACTTTCACAGGATACCCTTCTGAGGAAAGGGCTGGAGAGAGGGGTGTTGACCACCCCAGAGTCACACAGAGAGCTGGAGACTGAGCTGACTCACAGCCAGACTGCCTGCCTCTGCTCCTCACAGCAGCTGCGTGCACTCCCACACTTCTTCTTCCCTGTGTAAGTGGACCCAGCCTGCCCACTCGTGTAAGGTGCCCGGCCTACTCCACGGGGAGGCTTCTGGGTCACTGGTTCAAAAAGGTTCCCCAAGCCTGTGCTCTTCCTGGGAGTGGGAAGTGATGAAGAATACATGCCAGGCCCACAGGGAGCACCTTTAACAGCAGGGTGGCCTCAGGGCAAGCTGGGAAAAGCAGAGGCCTTTGTGAGTCACACAGGGCTGTCTGCTAATCCAGAGTCGGCACCAACAGCCATGTGGGCGAGGAAAGTCACATACCTTCTCTTAGCCTCAGTGGCCCTTGTGTGCCCAGTGGAGATACCCTCTGCCCCATCGGATGTGGTGTGGAGGAAATGGCAAGTGCTGGGCCCATGGTAAGAGCTCAGTGGCAGCCTGCCCTTCCCCCAGCCCCACCTGCCCAGACCTGGAGAATTCTCTTTCAGCCTGGTCCCCCGGCGGGGTCCTGGAAAAGGACTTCCACACAGAGGTGGGGAGGGATGAGAAATGGGGACTTAAACCCACTGAGACACAGTGATGTGTATTTGCCAATACCAGATTGGGTGCCCTCTGGTGATCTAAATGATTCTTAAACTCTTTGTTCGGAATTTTGTGCTATCGTTACCACGATGATAATGGCTAATACTTATTTCACCACTTATCTTGATGTTGTAAGTTTTCACCTATAGTAGGCATCTGCTTTGCTTTGTTTTGCCTACATGGCATCTCTTTAATGCCCCCACCAATGCTGCTTCTTTTGGGGACATCACCTCACTTTTCTTCTGGGGAATCACCCCTCTTCTCCTCCCTGTCCATCAGTCTTCCCACCCCTCTGTTTGCAGGCACTGACATGCAGTCCATGCCAGACCAAGAAAGCTCAAGGTGTGGGACTGCAGCTGAAACCGAAGGGAAGATGCGACTTTGGGGCGGGCAGCCCATGGCCACCCTGCCTGTCATGTGGAGAGGACTGGCCTACACAGCAAAGATGTCATAGAGCAGAGCACAGCCACACATGGAAAAACCAAGCCCAGATGACATAATTTGAATTCCTGGATCCAACCCTACCTGAAGTCAGTTTGCCTAGAATTCTCTGTTGCATGAACTAATGAGCCTTGTGTGTTTTAGACCCACATAGTCCAATACAGTGGCCACTAGCCCATGTGACTTTTAAATTCAAACTTGAATTAAAAATAAAATGAAAAACATCCAGTTTCCCTAGGAATATTTCAAGTGCTCAGTGTGTGCATGCGGCTGGTGGCTCCCCCAGTGGGTGGCTCAGGAATAGAACATTTCCACCACAACCGAAGGTGCTGTTGGCCAGCACTCACCTGCAGTGTGAGCCATGTTTCTGTCCCTCATGACTAAAAATCTTGACTGACACATTACAGTTCTGAAGTTTCTCTGTTCCTCATGGTCTTTAGTTCCTTCCAACCCTAAGTCCTATTAGAAGTTATGGTTCTAAGTTCCAGAGGAGACACCCGTGTCCAGTCAGGGGTTTGGACCTTGGTCTGGGGGCACATGGCTAATCTGGGTTGGTCTGGCCGCCCAGGGTCCCCCAGCACTGGGTGTGAGCCCACCTTGGACCAGGAGTTCTCCTTGCTGAGCAGGTCGGCGTAGAAGTAGGCCATCTTCCACTGGCCCTTGTAGGTGAAGCACCACATCAGCTCCCAGTAGCACATGTGGTGGAACTGCTTCCAGTGCTGCTGGGCCTCGCAGCACTCCTCGAACCGCCGGATGGCCTGTGGGCCCCCGCTGGTCAGTCCCGGCGAGCGCCCCTGGCCCACACCCCCTGCACCCGCCCGACTCCACTGCAGGCCCAGCCTCCTCCAGCAACGGTGGCCCAGCCCCGTGCAGCAGACTGCTTCAGTCCTGATCATCCGCCTCAGTCTCACGTGACCTTAGACCCTTGCTGGGGCTCTAGTCTTCAGGTCACAAAGTGAAAGGACAGGATAGGGCTATCTTGGAGGGATAACAGGCAGTGGATGGCGTTCAAATGAAAGTGATATAATAATGCTTGTGCCTCAGAGCAAACTCCAAAGGTTTCTGTAGCTCCTGTGAAGTGACCTGGACCAGGGGCCCATTTGTCTTGATGCCTGAGGAATCACAGCCAGAGCCAGCGGGAGACCCTAGAACGCCACACTGCAGAGTCCATCCTGAGCCTTGGCTTAGGGCTGGGGTCTCTGGCAGGACTGCAATCTCCCCTCTGTAGCCCCTTCAGTGGCTCCCTGCCCCCTGGGGAGCCCTCCCCCCACCCCACCAGGCTCCCCTGCACTCACCAGGTTCCAGCCTATCACTGTGCCCTGAATAAGTGCATCTTCTCATGTCCCTGCCTTACTCCAGCACCTCCCCGACCAGGAATGCCGAGGTCCTAACCTCCCTGTCAAAATCCTACCCCACAAATGCCACCGCCTCTCTCGGCTTCCCAGGCTGCCATGGAAGTGCCTCTCCCACTCCTGCTCGCTAGTCGGTTCTCCCTTGGGGCCCTCCTCCCAGTGGGCCCTGGCACTGAGTATATTATCTCTGTATGTCTGACTTCCTGCTGGACTGCAAGCCCCCCAGGGGTCTTTGATACCAGCCCATTACTCACTGCATCAACATTGCCTTTAATGGCTTCAATCCTTCCCGCGAAGAACAGGAAGATGGCGCCCTGCAAACACACACATGTGGGCCTGGGAGCGCCCGTGGGGCACACGTGGACTGGGGTGTCTGGCAGGAGGTAGAGCTCACCTTAGGGTATCGCTTCAGGTAGGGCTTCAAGAGCCTCTCTGCCTCCTCGATGTTGACGTTCCCGGTGCCTGAAGGAGGTAGGGGTACAACGCATGTCACCACCACCGCTGGCCCCTGTGTGGCCCCCAGCCTCTGTTTTCCCCTCTGTGAAATGGGGATAACATTCTATCTCTGCAGTGATGTGAGGATTAAATAAGACAGTGCAGATGTCACGTCACAGGTCTCAATAACCAAGTCAGTGCCCACCAAGGCCGTGTCCAGAACCCCGAGGAGCTGCCTCCAGTGTCCTCACACCCTCTCCAAGGTGCGTGTGAGCATCCCCATTTCACAGATGAGCACACAGAGGCTGGACCCCAGTCAAACTGTGGGGAAGGGAGTGGTCAGGGACCAGGCCCCAGGCCAGTTGATGTAGCTGTTCTTTGTGGTCTCAGGGGTCCAATCAGGGTATGTAGCCCTTCACCCTCTCAACCTGTGCCCTTAGGGCCAACCATTCCCCAGAGGGCCTCCTGCCCCCCGCCATGGGCCCCAAGGGCCCTCCTACCGAGCACAAAGGTGAGGAAGGTGTGGTAGCACAGCAGCAGCATGACACAGAGCACGGCCCGGAAGCTGTGCCCTGAGGCGCCCTCCTTCAGCTGCAGCAGCCCGTAGTCCTGGGGGACAAGGGGACAGGCTGAGGCCAGCAAGACCCAGGCTCCCCAGGGCCCAGCCTAGGACCCAAGGAGGAACAGCAGCCTGGAGGGCCCTGGACAGCTGTGAAGGCTGCTGCTGGAGCTGGGGGAGGGTGGGAGAGCGCTAGACCCAGGAGGCCAGGTCAGCTGCTCCTGGACTGTGCAACCCTGGGCAAGGGGCTGCCCCTCGCCGAATTTTAGCAGCGTAAACTGCTGCCCAGGCCACCTCCTTGACAGCCCCTCACCCATTCCTCCCTTCATTCACCTACTTGGCCTGCGGTGGGTGCTGAGGCCTTGAGCAGCCCCAGGTCTGATAAGGGGAAAAAGAATGACAAAGAGGCAGATAATCCTAACCACAAGCTCAGGGCACAGATGGGACCACAAGGACTATGGTCTGGGAAGGCTTCCTGGAGGAGAAGGCTCCAGAGCCTGACTGGGGAGGAGCAAGAGGCCAGACCCCACTTGTATCCCTGTCTGCAGTCTCTGCCCCTCCATCTACCCTCCAGGGTGTTCTTGTTCTTTGTAACACACACATCTGACCTGCCGCACTCCTGCAGCAAATCCCCCGTGGCTCCCTTGCTTTCAGGATGAAGACGGGGCCAGCGCTGTGCTGGGGGTCTCTCCATTCTGGCCTGGTCACCCTCTCTTCCTGGCCAGACAGCCACACTCTTGGCCTGTCCCAACTCCTGGCCTGTCTCATGCTCTTCTTTCCCATCATCATCCTGAAAGCCTACTCGTGACCCAAGGGCCTTATTAAGAAAACAAAGTGCAAAGGGACCCTCAGAGCCTCCCGTGAGTGTTTCCGCACCTGGGCCATGGACCACAGGTGGCAACCAAGGTGTCAGAGGTCCGCCGGCAGGCGAGGAAGCACAGAGTCCCACGCGAGGGTCTTCCCTTCTCAGTTCTCTGTCTGTCCATCTGACAGCAGCCAGGAGAACCCAGGCCCTGTGCTGGTGTGTGCTCCACGTCGCGCTCGCCCTGAATTCCCTTTCTCAGCCAGCCTTGGCAGACCAGCAACCCAGCTGGGCTTTCCTAAGATTGTTTGGGCCTCACAGGATTTATTGTTATGGTTATGCTCTTATCATGCCAAACCATATAGGTGTCTGTGTAGTATATTTACTTTAAATAAATTTAAGTAAAAATTTTGAGCCACTTTTGAGAAAAATAATATATAAGTAATAATAACAGAGGTCCACGGACATGTCAAAAATCAGCAAGGGCCAGAAAAAGTTGAGGTTTGAGAAACACTGACGTGATTTTAAAAAGTGGGGGAAAAGCCCCTTGTTTTACTGAAAAGAGGCCCAGAGTCACAGAGGGAAGGGGATGCCTTCTAGGCCAATGCTCCTTCCATCACATCAGGCCTCCTCCACCAGGGAGCCCTCCTTGATCTGCTACCTGGTACTCAGGTTCCGGCCCCAGTAAAGCCTCAGTATAGTGAGTCTGGTTTCTGCCCTCAAGGCCTGATGCATAGTAGGGCTTCCCTTGGGCCTGCCCCAGACCAGAAGATGGTCCCATGGGAAGGGACTTGCTCCAGGTCTTCTGAGGGGAGAAGAACCAAGTTCCTGACGCCTGTGAGGCCCAGAGAATATGCCCCCAGGCCCCTGCACAGAGCTGCCCTCCACAGCCACCCCAGCCCCAGAGCCTCCACCCTGTGAGGGATCAGGCAGGGATCACTGGCCCCACTTGACTGAGGGTAGACTGAGGCTCAGAGAGGTTTGGGCCCTGTCCAGGGCCACACCCTGAGGGGGGCTGAGCCAGAACTGGCACCTGGGCCCTGTGGCCCCTCAGCCCCACCTCATCTGGCTGAGCTCCAGTCCTGGGGCTGAGTGGGTCGGGGGTCCCAAAAAACAGGTAGTTACCTTGTTTCCTGAAAATCCCACAAACTCCAGCAGCCGCAGGATCCTAGTAGGGAGCATGGACAGCGTCTGCAGGGACAAAGGCAGGTGGGCACACGGAGGGGCCCAGGTGTGCCCAGTGGGGCCCAGGCCCTGTGTCTAATCCTGGGGTACAGGCCTTGTGTCTGCAACGCCCCCGGGTTCCCGGGAAAGAGCTTCTCCAGACAGAGAAGTGTTACAGCATAACAAGAGCAGACTGCGTCCAAATCCTAGTCTCACCACTCCCAGCTTGTCCCCTTGGGCAAGTTACACATCCTCTCTATGCCTCAGTTTCCTCATCTGTAAAGTGGGAATAATAAGAGCCCCTACCTCGTAAGGGTACTGTGCAGATGGGTCAAATTAATATGTGTAAAGCACATAGAAGGGGTCCCGCATGTAATAATCAGCTACTGTAGTTGTTAGTACACTGAACCCCTACTTGGCACCAGGGGCTCTGTCATGGCAATCGATACTTAGAACAGTCCTGCACAGAAGGGATTACTGCCCCTTTTGACAGATGGGGAAACAGAGGCACAGGTAAGTGACAGGACATGTCCAAGGCCCCAAAGCTCATCAGAGGTTGAGCCAATCCATGAACCCAGGAGAGTTTGGCTATAACCTGCATCCAACACACTCTGCAGCTTGTATTCCTCAGCACTGGCCTAGAATCACTGCTCCCATTTTACATATAAGGAAATGAACTCAGACCCGGGCAGGGATCCCTGCCCCAAGGCCTGCTCTTGGAAGAGGCTTTGCCTGAAGTGGAGAGAGCCGCCCCGCCCTGTATTCCCTACCCCCTCACACAGACACACACACACACAGACACACACACACACACACACACACACACATTTTGGAAAGTTCCCCAGGCCAGGAGCCTAAATTTTGCATGGGCAGTTCCTCCCAGGAGCAGGCACGACTCTTCTGAGCCTCCCTGCTCTACTCACAGTGTTCCTTCTGCCTAGTGTGCCCTTCTCTGCCTGGAAAACTTCCCCCACCTACGGGTCATCCAAGATTCAGCTCAAATACCAGCCCCTCCAGGAAGGAAAGCTTCCCCGACTCCCCCAGAAAGGAGTCTGGCTCTCCAGTCCCTGTGGGTCACCAGCTGTTTCCGGGCCTCTCTCCTTCCCCACCACTAGTCAACGTCAGGCCACCAGCTCCCCACGGCTAAAAAGGCCCTGCTTTATTGTCTGCCAGTTTTTAGTGCTCTAAATACTGCCACTGTGGTAGATTTCAAACTTTCAACTTGACCTGGGAAGGAATGTGCAGAAGGGACTCTGGAGCCAGCACCAGCACCCATGCCCACCCGTACCCCAGCTATGAGCCCCCAAGGCTGCAACATATCTGCTTATTGCTGGGTCCCGGGATTGGCACAGGGCCCAGCACAGGAGCCCAGCAAAGAACGTGTGTGGCTGGGATGCGCAGGAGAGGCTCATCTTGAGCCCAGACACTCGGACATGGGGAGGGGCCCTCCCACTCACCAGGTTGAAGGCGCCCATGCCGAGCTTCACGCCTCCTACGAAGTGCCTGTGGCTCTCTCCCTTGCAGTATTGTGAGGACTGCACCAGGCTGTCCAGCTCCCTGAAAGGGAAGCAAAGTCACATAGTGGAGGCTGGGTCTCGCTCCAGCTGGGCCTAATGTTGCCCCCATTCCCAGCCGATCTCAGAACTCACGCAGATTTATACCAGTCCTGGCAATCCAGAAGGCTGATATTCAAGGAGTGTCCAGCCACATCTCCCACTATAACGCACACTCCTTGCCCTCAATTTCAGCCATTTCAGCCATAGAGTCCCTGCCTTGTCCAACATCTAGGCATTTGCCTGTGCTCTGAATTTTATCTAAAATACTTTCTCGACCTCAGCACCACTGGCATTCTAGGCTGCGTGATCCTTTTTGGGGGATGGTGCATCACAGGATGTTCAGCAGCGTGCCCGGCCCCCGCCCACTACATGCCAGCTGTGACAACCAAAATGTCTCCAGACATTGCCAAATGTCTCGTGGGGGAGGGGTGCAAAATCACCCCCAGTTGAGAACCACTGGGCTAACTCCAACACCCCCTCTTTCAGGAAGTCTCCTGGAGCTTCTTGGTTAGAATCCAGCCCTCTTTCCCCTGGCCACCAACTGTACCAAGCCCATGTCCCAGCCTGCCTGGGACAGGACAGAGGCTTTAATTATGTGCCCGTCTTCTTCCCCGACCTTGAACACCTCGAGGGCCTTTAATCAGCAAACACTGACTGTGGCCTTTCTGTGCCAGACACTGAAGGGCAGCAGGGAGCAAAGCCACCAACCGGCTGCCCTCACAAGTCTCTCTCTCTAGAGGACAGACCTCCATCGAGTCAACTGTGAAGGTAAGAAAGGCCTCGAAGAAAAACACTGGAGCCTGACCTAGTCCGGGTTCAGGGAAGGCTCCCGGTGGAGCTGACATTTGAGCTGAAAACTAAGGGATGAGGAGGGATGAGCCTGGCACAGAAAGAATGTTCCTGGCAGGGAGGACAACGTGTCCAAAGTCCGTGAGGTAGGAATGAACTTGGAACGTCTGAAGAGCTGAAGGAGTGCCTGGATGCCTGAGGCGCAGTGCAGTGGGAGCTGTGGGGAGGAGGGCGGGGGGCTCTGGGGAATGACTTGGCAAGAAGAGCCTCGGGACTTGGCAGAGGGTGACCTGACAAGGTTTGCGCTTTGCAAACATCATGCTGGCAGCTGGTGGGGAGGCCGGAGGAGGCAGAACGCTGGTCTGGTTTCCCTCACACATTCCCGGCACAGGCCCACAGGGCATGCGGTGCCCACAGACTGCACGGGTTATTATACCAGCGATACCTTGCAATCAAACTCAAAATAGCTCTGCAGGGAAATGGTCACGTTAAGTGGGAGAAATTGAGATGATAAATAGCCTCAAGTCAATTCAAGTCAACTTTTAATGGAAAATGATTTTTTTAATGCCAAATGGGCAGTGGGGGCGAGGGGAGATGTGCTTTCTGAGCTTTTTTGACTTTGGAATGGTAGGCGTTTATGGTGCCTTGTTGGGTAAAAGTGCTCTGTGTTGAGGCTTCATTCTTTCATCCATAAACATGGCCGATGTCTTGCCCAGAACTGGGGTGGCACAGAAATGATCTGTCCCTGAGGTAGCTCCCATCTTAGGGGGAATCTTGGGGGGTGTGTGGACACCACCCCTGTGTCCTGGAGATGTCAAGGTAGGCTTTATGGGGAAAGTGGCACTGGGACCGGGCCTTAACGGGTGTGTAGGAGTTCTTCTGCGTTCTCAAAATTACTGTGTCCTTCCCCCTACCCACCCCCTCAACAGCCCAAGCTGTTTGTGCAGAATCTGTGTCTTATGTTCCGTGAGTTCATGGTCAGGCACAGAGTAAGCACTCAGGAGAACCAAGAGACACATCCAGGAACACCAGGGGAATAATATTCCAGAAAACTGAGGTCCTGAGGGTGCAGAAAGCTGCCTGAGGTCACCCAGCATTCTAGGCTTCCCGCCTCCAGACAGTGTTCGCTAGCTCCCACAAAGCAGCCGGAGGCACAGGGTAGCAGATGCTGTGCCCCAGGCCCCCCAGGCCAGCCCCACTCACTTGTAGGTCTGATAGCTGTTTCGAACTTTGATGCCGCCCTTGATGAAGCTCACCATGTTTTCATCCTGCAGGAGGGAGAGATGCTAAGAGCTGGGCCTGGATGGGTAGCCAGCGGCTTAAGAAAGATCACACAAGGCTCTGGGCTCTGCCTTCCCCTTCCTGGATCCAACTCTTTGAGGGGCTTTGGGGGCATGGGGTCAGAGGTCAGCCAAACCAGGCTCCTTGGGACCTGAGATGAGGGTCTTATTTACTAAACGAGACCTCCAAAATGCCCGGGATTTGACTACAACCCTCTTCACCAGCTTTGCATGTGTACTATGTACTTGGAGAAAGGCCTCGAGATTCACCCGAGGTTCACAGTGCCTCCTGTAGGTACAGGACAGGATGTGGGAAAGGAAGAGGGATGCCCAGTTTGGATTGTTTGTGTTTTTCACAAGCTGCTATGTATCCCATTTGTAATTTAAAGCACTAACACCTAGAGCCCACTCAGCAGTTCCTCTCCTGAGTTTACACCCAAGAGAAATGACGAACACGGGCTGCAGAAGTCACCTTCAAGAATGTTTACAGCACCGCTGTTCACCGCAGCCAAGAACCAGCGACAACCCAAATATCCTTCGGCAAGAGAATGAATAAACAAGCTGGTATATTCACAGAAGGCTCATTACACAGCCACATAGGGTTGGGTGAAGAAAGCAAGTCCCGCACAGATTGAAGCCAACTAAAACATAATATGCTGTTCACACATGAATCGGAAGATGAAAAAGCTATTTTTAAAAAATAGGGTGGGGGATAATAAACGTAAACTCTAGCCAGTGGTTTCCCTCTGTGGAAGGAGGAAGGGAGCAGCGTGGAGAGGAGCCCGGAGGGCGAGGAGACTTGCTAGCAATGTTCTGTTCTCTGATTGGGTGTGGAGGGGGAGGGCAGCTCATGAGCGTTTGTTTATTTACTACGTATAATACTAGAATAAGCAAAGAAAATAAAAGGCCATTCATGATGCAATTACAGTGATCCTAATGAAGGATTAGGATTAATCCAATGCTAATCACCAGAGGTCCGAAAAGATAGAAAAATAGCAAACAAAGATAAACAGCACCCAACAATAAATTTTATATGTGCTTTTCCACCCTAATGTACGTATTTACATGATGATTATACGTGATCATTCTAACCCAACTTTTTGGTAAAATCATGAGGTGATGGTTCTCGTGGTTACCGCTGTGTGGGAAGGAGCGTAGGCTCCTCGTGGTCAGACCTGGGTCCAAATCCCAGCTCTGCCATTTGCTAACCACGTGACCTTGGGGAAAGTGGCTCCTCTCCTCAGACCCTCCCCTTTGCAGGCCTGTGAGATGAAATTAAATAAAATATGCAAATGTACATAAAAACAAGCATGCAGCATGTGCAAGGTATGTAAAAACTACACGCCCATAATGCATGCACAAAGCCCGGTACTTCGTAGACGCTTCAAGTCAACTTGTCGGTAGAATAAGTCAGTACCAAGCAGGCTTTATGACAATGCCTGTATCCCACGTGACCCTTAGCAGGAAAGCCGCAGTCACATCCTGGTAGCGGATGGGACACGTGTGCTCAACGTGGAGCGGGTAGAGCCCATGACCTCTGCCCCTGAGCCTGGCCAGGGCTGGGCGTGTCGCTTGAACCACGAAGGGGCTGATCATGGCGGCTATAGGCCCTTCTGTCTTTGACATGGTGATCCATCTTCTGAAATCCCCAGGCTGCTTGTACAAGCAGAGGGTTCCTACCTGTAGGAAAGTCAGGGCTGCTCTCTGCAGCAGGCACTCTGCGTAGCAGACCTCAGCGTGGATTTCCTCTGCGGGGAGAAAACCAAAGCCCTGTGGCCTCCTGCGACTCTTGGCAGGAGGCTTGGACCAAATCCTCCCCACCTCTACTTCCCAGAAAAGCAAAGGGAGCCTGAGTCAGCACCGCCCCACCCTCCACCCCAACACCCAGGTCAGCTCGTGCAGTACTCACCGCTGCTCTGAACTGGCTTACATTTCCTGTCCCCTTGTCTGCCCCTGGTCCCCCCATCCCACCACCCAGAGTGTCAGCACAGGGCCCTCAGCCTGCTGTCTGTTCCCCAAGCCCCGCTGTAACTGGGCTCCAAGACCCCGATGGTGTCGGGTCGGGCGAGGAGAAGGCGCTGGGTTGAACGGATGAACAAAGCTGTGAGAGTAAGGGAAGGCACCCTAACACAGCCCAGGAGTCAGGGAAGACTTCCAGAAGAAAGGGCATTTGAGTTGAAAAAGAAATGAAAAATGAGGAAGCAATAGCTTTCTAGGAAGAAGCCCAGGAGAGCCAAACAACTGAGATGTTGAGGGAGAGCTGAGGCACAGCTGAGGCACAGATGGTTGAAATGGGGGCGAGATGAGGAAAGAAAGAGGATAGGGGCTGAAGACTCTCTGCAGAGGGCCCTGAACCCTGGAGAAGGACTACAGATTTGGTCCTGTGGGCGGCAGGGAGCTATGGATGGTATAGAGAGAATGGCACCATCATACGCATTGTTTCTTGCTGGAATCTTCTAGGGCTCTCCAGGTGGGGAAGGACATTTGCCCCTATACTGAAGAGCCCCAAATTGCTCAGGGGTGGCTGCTGCTGCTTGCAGAACTGAAGATGCCTCACAGGCGCTGGCAGCCTGGACCATCTCCTCCACTGCTTTCGGTTCCCTCCCACTGTGTGTCAGCTTCTAGACCACATCCCCTCTGGGGCACAGGGATCAATCACCACTACGATTAAGCCAGTAAACCTAACTGCACAAGCAATTCTGAGGCCCCCCTGGCCTGAGGAACAAAGTGCACAGGCCTTATGACAGCATTTTCTTTCCTGGATTTCCAGGCCCTTAGCAGGTAATGCCATCAAGGAAGTGAGTCTTATTTGCTCTCCCATCACCGGAGAGCCACTCCTCAAAAGGCCCCAGGTTTGGCCCACAAGTGTCCCAGCATCAGGCCAGGGCCCCGCCCCCTCAGTGAGACTGGGAGGATAACTGCCCATTCCCACCCTTCCCAGGCCTGGAACTGGGCTGCCTGGGGCCAGCGGGGTTGAGAAGACATCCTGGACGAGACCACACCTTCCGTGAACTGATCCATAGTGGGGCGGTGCACGAGGCTGCTGAAAGAATCTGTTACAGAGGACTTCTTCCGGTGCCTAGAGAGGAAAAGGGGGCCTCTGATCATTCAGGGAAGGTGAGTGAGGGTCCCAGCTGGGCTCTGACCACATCTGCCGCTCCCATAGGACCCCCCCACACACACCAAACTCCTGGCAACTCCCCCAAATCTAGGGCTTTCCCACAGTGGTGTCCCTGCTCTTCCCTCTGCTTGGAGCGCCCCACCCCCACCCCCCCGCTACTCCTAGTCATCCTTCACCAACCAGCTCCGGCATCACCTCCTCCAAAAAGCCTTTCCTGCTCCTCTAGCTGAACTCACAACCCTTTGGGCACCATGCTGGGGTGTCACTGTTTATGGTTGTCTTCCCACCAGGCAGTGGGAGCATCAAGCGGCCCAGGTCTGACGATGCCCGGGGTGGCCAGCACCCAGTACAGGGCCTAGCCTAGGGCAAGCATGAGTGTGTGCCCACTGAATGAGGGCCACAGGCGCACCACATGCGGGCCTACCGGTTCATTAATTTAAGCAGTTAGCATATACTGAATGCCTGTTACACATCAGGTCCTGCAATGGCACTTTCCTGCAGCCCCCTTAACAACCCTATCATCACACCCATTTTATAGGCAGGGAAAGCCAGGTCCCCAGAGGGGCTTGCCCAGGGCCAAAGAGCTGTTCAGGGAGAGCCGGGTTTCGTCTCGCCCCAATCATGCCTGGCCCCCGGGAGCTGCTCAGTGAGTGGCTCAGACAAGAAGGGTGCTGAGGCAGTGCTGACAAGGACAGGTGTTAGCACTTGGGGACACGTCCTCTTAGCCGAAAGGAATAGCATTCATCATAGCACTTTAGGCACCGGGACAGGCCAGAGTGACAGAAGGATGGGCTCACGACCCCTCAGCCCTGCCTGCCCCATGACCTGACCTCTGACACAGCAACTGTGCCTCCTTCATCATGTTGCCAGCAAGCAGGATGTCCTGAGGGTCAAAGGTCATCATGGCCTGCATCTCCAGGATGGTGGCATACGTCAGCGAGTGGTACATGCTCTCCTTGGTCCTGCCAGAGAGAAAGGACGTGAGAGCCCCAGCTCCTAGAACTCCAGAGACAGCCAGCCCTGTGTCAACCAACCACCATCCCCTCTCCCATCTGCATGGGGGCCAAGGAGGGGCAGAGACTTGCCCAAGGTCTAAAGACCTCAGATCCCAGCAGAGGGGCTTTAAGTGACTTTCCAAATCTGAGCCTTAGTTTCCCTTCCATTCAGCCACATGGCTGCTGTGAAGGCTCAGTTAAAATTTCCTTCCCTCAACCCAGGCTCGCCCTTCACCTTCTGTCCTGTCCCCCACAGGCAGAGCCCAGGTCCTGTCAGTGGGGTCTCTCCGTCCTCAAGCCCCACCACCAGGCTTGTCCAGTGCCTGCTTCCTGGACCTCCTCACTGGCCTCCCACCTCCTGCCTCTTCCCATTCCATCTACCTGCCTGTGTCTCTCTCTGGTTAAACCCTCTCTGTAGCTCCCACATCCCGGGAGCCAACACTGGGTCAGGGTCCGAGGCTCCCTGCAGTGCAGGCCCCGCCCACCTCTCCAGCCCAGCCCCCTTGTAGCTTCTGCTTCTGCCCTGTGATCTGGTCACATTCAAGATTGAACCACACATGCTCTCCCCAAGAAAATCT
Organism: Desmodus rotundus; assembly: GCF_022682495.2. NCBI lineage: Eukaryota > Metazoa > Chordata > Mammalia > Chiroptera > Phyllostomidae > Desmodus > Desmodus rotundus. The sequence goes on from NC_071389.1 coordinate 34,265,890, forward strand.
CACGCTCTCCCTCCTCCTGGGTCTTTGCGCTTGCTGCTCCCTCAGCTTGAAACGCCTTCCCCACCCTCACCTCCCCTGACTGTCAAGGCCTTCAAATGCCTCCCAGGCCACTGCGGGCCCAGGGCTCCCTCCTCAGGGGCAGGCGCCTGTGACCTACATCAGCAGAAGCACAGCTCTCTCCCCAGAGCGTGGGCACCGCAGGGACAGAGCTTGTGTGGGACACATCTCTGTCCTCAGCACCATGTACGGGACCAAACGAGCCTACCTCAGGCAGCAGGCCTTCCCCTCCAGGCCTCAACGAAAGGGTGTGCTGGGTGGGGGTGGGGGGCAGGGACACTCAGTCTAAAACGTGGAGAGAGCGGCAGTCAGGGAGGGATGAGAACAAAGCCAGTCCCTCTCTGTTCTTGGGGAAGTCAGAATGTGGCTGGGCCTTGATTTATGCTTCTGCAAAATGGGGGCAATGATGCTGGCCTGCCCGGTTCCTTGTGGCACTGGCTGGGAGTACCCTGGCCTGGCACATGGGAGGTGCTGCAGTGGTTTCGCTCCCTTCCCTACCTCCCCTCCTTACTTACTTATGAACCTCCTAAGTGCTGGGCTTACACTGGGAACTTCAGAGCAAAAAGATGACTACCGTTTATAGACTGTTCTATTGTACAATCATAATCATGTGACTTTATGCATTTTCCTGCTTTTCTCATTCACAAAACACCTCTTATAAATTAAGTTGCTTTTTATTATTATTATTTTTTTTTTTTTTACTTCTGGGTGGCCCTCAAATGATATAATCCTTGAAAGTCAAAGGTTTGGGAAGGAAACAAATGGCTGGTCCACCCCTCACCAGCCCTGTCGGGACACCTCCCAGATCCCTGCTGGAACTGTTCAGTCGAGGGCAGTGGCTTGTGGCAAGGAGGCCACAGCCTGCTGTGGGGCAGAGCTCAGGCTTCAGAGTCCCTCAGACACAGGGTGGAATCTTGGCCCTGCTAGTTACCAGCTGTGTGGTTCTGGTGAGTCTTGCAGCCTCTCTGAGCCTCGTTTCTCCTCTGTAAAAGGGATGCAATAATCCTTCTCTCCCAGGACTTTGCGTGGCTTAAATAGGATGCCATATGGCCAACGATCAATAAATGTGAGTCCCTCCGTGTCCAGCCAGGGTCAAGAGTCATTACCCTGGATGAAAGCTTTCTCTGTGGGGAGGGGTCTCTCCCACAGCACACAGACCCATGACCCCTCCCCCCCACAACCTCATCCCATCAGGCCTCTCTAATTCTCAAGCCCCTGCCTTTCTCTTCCTCTCTCCCCTAACCCCCACCCCAGCTCCACCCACTCAACCCCACCTGCTGGGCCCAGTCTGGTGCTGGGCCCACAAGGAGGAACAGCACCCGCCCCCCCCACCCCCCCCACCCCCGCCCCATCCCAGGGACGCTGGCAGGCAAAGTGGAATTTCCAGTCTGAGGCCCAAGGCCACAGCATGCTCCTGGCCCGTCCCCAGCCCACCACCTGGAAGCTCCCCAACTATGGAACGGACTGGGATTTGGGATTCAGAGGTATGACAACCTCCCTGACCTCAAATAGTCCAAGTTCAGTTTGCACGTCACAGACTTCTCGTTTATACATACAGCATCCAGACCCCTGGGATCAACAGCCCCCTCACCTCTGAGCTAGACCAGCTATGGAACATGATGTCCACTAGGGTCTCACCTTCTGGGCTCGGACCAACTATCAAGATGGGGAGGGCACTGGAAGAGCCCTCAGAAGAGCTGGTGTTGCAACCAGGGACTCCATGGCCACCTGTCCCCTCCTCCACCAGTAGCCAAGGCTCAGGCCCTTGTCAGCTACTTGTCTGCCATCCTTGTCCCCATCATCTGAGTCTCCTGTCTCTGACCCAACCCCCACTGGTCTTTCCTGGGGCACCCCCTCAGTCCCAGCCTAAGGCCCCACTTTCAAGGGCCTCTCTGGACAGGCTGCGCTAGGCTGGAAGGCAGAGGAAGCACCCCACCCCCCTCCCAAGCCTTTTTATTTACTTCACCGTAGTTAAAGCCCTCCTACTGCACTTCCAAGTCCTCTCAGACCCCACCTCACTGCCCTCTTCTCCAGCCCAAGCACCTTCTAGAGCCCTCGTACTCCCGGCCCCCCTTCCATCATCACCCAGCCCTCTCCCTTCTGGGATCTGCTTCAGCTCTCCTCACTCCAACCTGGCCAAGCGTCTCTCTTCCCCAAATACACTAGACCCTCCCTCCATCACTGTAAGGCCTTTGCACAATGTTTGCTCTGCCTAGAATGTCCTCCACCTGGCTGACTCCTTCTCATCCAGCCCATCTCAGCCTCAGTGTCTCTTCCTGCAGGAAGGCGTCCAGGACTGGCTTCATGGTGGGGTCTGTGCAGTGACACTGGGCCTCATGCCTAAAAAGGCCCCATGCTCGCTCGGTTTACTGTCCTGCCATTGCTGTCTTGAAATCCTTAACAATTTTTGAACAGGACCCCATATTTTCATCTGGCAACGAGCCCCAGAAATTATGTGGCCAGTCCTAAAGGCTTCCTGGCCAGCCCCTCCCCATGAGTTTGGGGTCCAGGTATAACTCCCGACATCCTTCATTGCTTGTTTCACTGAGAACAGCCCAACCCAGCACTCTGCTGGTCCCATGGGAGCACGCATGAGGTTTTGCTGAGTGAACCAGGAACAGGTGCCCAATCACCCCTTCCCATGGATCACACCTTGAACTCATCATCATCCCACAGAAGGACTCTGCCTCTGGAGCCTGAAATGATGCCACCTCCCTACCTTCCCGCTTTGGCTCAGCACTTCCCCTGCCCTCCCCCCACCTCCAGCCTGTCTTCTCTTCCTGATGTCTCAACTTACTTCTTCATACCAGCCGCTGTCTTGTGAAATACTCACTGCTGAGCCTTCTGACCTCCTGCTGCACCCACTTAGGAACCATGGCCATGCAACTGCCCACTTTCCCCCAACCAACCCTGAAGGAAGCCACCAGCCACAACAGGCACACTAAGCAGAGGCGACCAACCCCAGCCAGGCCTGTCACACTAAAACTTTTCCCCTCTCCTCCTCACCCCCAACCCCAGCCTGCCCCCTCACTCTCAGCAAGGGGCTTTGCCTCTTTCCTCAGCGGAACCCCAGGGCATGGCATGAACACACTCTGAACTTCCTGCACCTGGCACACACCCGCTCAACCTCCTTCCCTCCCTCGTGGTGGAGGAGGCAGGTGTGGGCCCTCTGCCCAAAGTAAACTCCTCCACCTGCTTGAGATCTGAGACAGCCCCAGAGGCCATGGGTTGTGGAGCTGGGTGGACCGGGACTTGAATCCTGGCTCTGCATCTGGTCAGCTGTGATAATTTTTTCATCAAGAAGACCAGAATGAAGTAGCTACCATGTTCCAGAGACAGTGTTCAGGGACAGACACAGAGTCAATCATAAGGAACTTGAAACAAAGACAACACTACTCAACAAGCGACAAACTGAAGGAGCGGGGCAAGCAGGGGCTCTCTGAAGACAAAGGAGCTAGCAGTAACGTCCCCCACTGCCTGGGATTACGACAATGAAAGGAGACACTTTGTGTACAACAAGGAACAGTGAATGGAACTGAACACCAACATCTTTCCAAGCTTCAATGCTATGACTGCGGAGGGGAGGCCATTTGAACTAGAATTGTTTTCTGAAGACCAACGGCTCTCATCTGAGGTGGAGAGTATTTTTGCTGCCCCCAGACATTTGACGATATCTGGAAACACGTTTTGGTTGTCACAAGGGTCATGGGGATTGTGCTACTGACATCTACTGCTTAGGGGGAAACTCAAATTCAGAAAGAAAGTGAAGACCCTTTTCTGGAATGGAGATAAAAGTCACACTGCCTTCTGTGTGTGGGAAAAGGGGGCCTCATGGGAAGACTATCTCTCTGTGGTGCCACCTTTAGGACGAGGGAAGGTGAGGCAGCCCCTCAATGAGCAGGGGCTGCAGGGGGGTCACTTAGGGACTCTGATGTGGGTACACCTTGAGGGACTGGATGCAGCTTGGCATCTGGTTTTAACAGTTTCCTCTGGGCTCCGCCTCCCTTCTGTTAGCCCCATGTCTGCAGGACAGTTTAGAGTTAGACCAAGGTATGGCCCAGTCTTAGCTGGGCTTTCGGAGGTAAGGAGACAGGCCAGTGTCTGCGCTTGAAGTGGGTAGGACAGGCTGAGCGGCTGTACCCTGGGCAGCCTGGCCAGTGAGGGAAGGCAGCCACAGTCTGGGGTCAGGGACGAGTAAGGGACAGGTAATGACCAGGATGGAAGTAGAGTCAGGAGTCTTCCAAAAACACTGGAAGGGGACACTGGATGTTTGGGAACAGAGCAGGAAGAGGCTTGGCCTGCCTCAGATGATGGTCACACACTGGCTGTAGACCTCTGCTTGCCTGGCCCTGCCCCACCTCAGGTCCAGATCCCCTCAGAGGGTGGGGTGAGGTGTGGGGGCTGCGGCTGGAGCCCCCTTGTACGACACATGATGACCATCACACCTTGGAACCCCTGCCCCCCAGGAGCTGAGCCACTGACCCCAGCAGAACAATGAATGGGTCAGTCAAGACTAGAGAAATTGAACAGGTCAGGCTTGGGGACTTGGGGAAGGAGGACCCCCGGCCTCACTCTTTGCTTTTCCTGGGAGCTTGGGGAACCAGGTGTGGCAGAGGACAACCTAGAGCTGAAGAGGGTGGATTAAGGGTAAGCAGGCACAGACACGATGAGACCCTGCACCCCCGCCCCTATTCCCACCCCAGAATGCAGGCAGCCAGGGGTTCTCTGTCCAGGCTGAGGAATGGAGGACTCTTCTCCGGAGAAGCTGACATCTGGGGCCAGATCATCCTGAAGTTGATGCCGCCAGTTACAAGGCTGCTTGGACTTTCCAGTTGGCCCTTTAAGAAACTCGCTCCTAAATACGACCATGTAAACAGCCAGGGAACAGCGGGCATTATGAAAACCCACAAGAAGAGGGTTCCCCTTATTAAACAGAATAGGGAATCTGGAGAGGGCTGAGATTATGCAGGAAAAGAAAAAAAACATTTTTAAAAGAGATAATATTCTGTAGTGATAATAACAATAAATACTTATTCAAGTGCTTGCTCTGTGCCAGACCCTGTGCTAAGGACTCTCATATTCCAAATACAGATACAAAGAACTGAGAATATTCAGAGAACAGTGAGGAGTAGTAGCCAATGGATCATATATGCTAATTACAAAAACAAAGAAAAGTCATTAGAAGGATTTAATGATAAGATTGAGGAGCTCTCCCGGAAATCAGGGAAGAAAAGAAAAAGATAAAAAATTTCCAATTGGGGGCAGGGGATGATAAGAGGCTTAGAAGAGGGCTGATCTAGGAAGTCTAATATCTGACTTAAAAGAAGCTCAGGAAGGGGAAACAGAACATGGAGGGATGATACAAGAGAATTTCCTAGACCTGAAACACAAAGTCTCAAATAAAATGTACCAAATAAAAAGACATACAGCTCTGGCTGGTGTGGCTCAGTGGACTGAGAGCTGGCCTTCAAACCAAAAGGTCGCTGGTTCGACTCCCAGTCAGGGCACATGCCTGGGGCCAGGTCCCCAGCTGGGGGCCTGCAAGAGGTAACCCATCATGTATCTCACGCATTGACATTTCTCACCCTCTTTTTCTCCCCCCTTTCCCTTCTCTCTAAAAATAAATAAAATGTTTAAAAAAAACCAAAACCCAACCAAACTACATTCCAGCATGTCATTGTGAAGTTTACCACTTGCAGAAATAAAAGAGAAGAGCCTAAGCTTTCCTGGAGAGGAATAAAGGTCATGTGCAAAGTGAGAAGGATTAGGGTTCTCACGGCTATAGTAGAGACTAGAAAACAAGGCACAATACCTTCAAAATTCTGATGAGAAAGAAGTATGTTCATGCAACAATTTCTTAGGAAATTTCTAGAGGACATGCTCTGGTAAAATGAGGGAGGACACAAGAAAGCCGGGGGGAGTTCTGGGAGACAGCTGGGAGAGGGCCGAGGACACGTCTGTCCTCCGTGGGCAGGTTTCCAGGAAAAGGAGGAGCTGAGTGCCTACCTGATACATCCGAGCATTTAGGGAGGAGTGCACAACAGTAGGGTCTGATGGAGAGATTATAAAGAATTCAGGGAAAATGTATAGTAAATTAGGCAAGTGGGAATAAAATGAGACAATTATTAACTCTGGAAAGGAAATGTAGTCTTACCATGTACAACTTGTCTCTGGTGAGCATTAACTTCGTAGGTATAATAATGTAAACATTCATTGTTGATTTAGCCAAATATTGTGATAAAGGATAAGAGGGAGGTGAGGGAAGGGAGAAGGGAGAAGGGCAGAGGTACAGGAAAGCTAACTTCTTGTTTACCAATAGATGATGTCTAAAAGTAGAAAGTAACAACAGAGTGAATTTTATGGTATCTGAATTTTATGTCAATTTCAGTTTCTGGAAAAGTGAAAAAGAGCAGTATAAACATATCATTTAGACATAAGGCAGTAAACCCTAGAAGAATTAGCTAAATAACTATGATTATTACTCTAAAAGGCAGCCCTAGTCTTTAGCACTTTGGGAAAAAATAAAGGAAAGGGGCTGTGTTAACTGATGGGGGAGAAGCCCCCAGTGGGTTCATGGGAACAGGAAATCAAAGTAGAAGAGGCCAGAAGAAGGTAAGAGGAAGGAAGTCACAGTGACCTTGGGGAGGGCCTGGCTACTCACAGCTGTGGAGCAGGGAGCCTGAGCCGTGTTTATGGGACTCTCAGGGGTCACTGTGACCCAGAAGGCTGAAGGCATTCAGTTACTAGGGGCCCTCTCACAGAAGACCTCTGGTTCTCCATGACCCCACAATCCCCATCCCTACACTCACACGTGGGCTCCCACAAGCACACACACAGGCGCACCTCCTACCTCCAACCGGGGCTTGAGACTCACCTGGGCTTGAGGTAGCTGAGTGCTTCTGAGAACTGGTTGGTGAGGAAGAGGTCCAGGGCGATCATGCACTGGTCCAGGGCCTCATGGAGGCTGCTCACAGCAGTCCTGAGGAGAGAGACGTGTGGATGTGATCCGGGTGACTTCAACCCCACTCCTGGCTGGAACAGACTCTCAAGGCCCACCTGACCTCCCTGGTGGGCCTTGGATGCCTGTCACGAGCTCCTCCAGGCTGCCCATTGGGACACAAGGACCCACTTCTAATGTTCCTAAAAGTGGGAGGAGGGCAGAATGGGGTGACACCTCAGATATGGTGGAGGGGATTGAGCGGGGCTGAGGACAGAGCGGCAAGGAAGACAGATTTATCTTACCCCTCACAAGGGTAAAGGGAATCTTTGTGGCCCTTCTGACCCATTGGGCTTTTCTGCGCCCCCCTGGGGGGCACAGCCCACCCACTAAATTCCACTTCAGTCCTTTTCTTGCTCCTTCCCTAGGCCTTCTCCGGCCCACTCAGGCCACACTCTAGAACCCCAGAGGCTCTGTCACAATGGGCTGCAGTGGGCACGGGCCTTTTGCACTCAAGGCTCACCTTGCCAACCACATTTCCAACATTTTCCAGTCCTAACAGTGCTCTGTAGCTCTTATCACCTTCTGACACATAGTTTTTACTTATTTTTGTGTTTATTTTGTGTTTATAGTGTATCTCTCTCTGCCGAAATATATGCTTCCTGAGGGCAAGAATCTTTGTTTTGTTCCCTGCCATATCCCCAGCATCTAGTATCTGCCCCTAAATGAGTTTTTTATAAATATCTGTTCAGTGAGTAAATGAATGAATGAATGAGAGTCTAAGGCTAAGAGAGTAAATCTCTGACCTTTCCGGGCCTCAGCTCCCCCTTTTGAAAATGGGAGATGAAACTAGAAGCTCCCAAAGTCCTATCTGATGATTTTGAGAATGTCTCCTCTCAAGAGGTCTCTTCAGAGTGAGAGAAGCTTCCCAAATGGGCCTCGGTGATCTTCCCGAAGGAGATCCTTTTCCCCCAAAATGAAGACAAAGTCCCTTCTCCACCGGGTAAACTCCTATACACACCTTAAGGCCCAGCTCTAATGTCTCCTCCTCTGTGATGCATCAGCAGCTCTTCCCGGGCCAACTGAAACTTGTCCCGTTCAAAAGTGAGCTCTTTGTTCTCCCAAACCTGTTCTCCCCCAAGTCTTTCATAAATGACACCCCCCTACCCAGTTCCTCAAGTCCAAAATTTCACAGCCATCCTGAACACAGTCCTCTGCTGGGCCTCTGCCGTCGACTCCATCCCTAAGCCCTATCAGCTCTCCCTCCTGAACATCTCTTAGCCCACCTCCCGCAATGGCCCGTGCCCCCCGCTGCCGCCCTCCCCAGTGCCAGGTCTGATGGAAGACTCCCCCTTCCATGCCCAGCCCCTCCCACCCCTTCTCTCCCTGTGTTAGATCATTGTATTCCGTATTTCATGTCTTTCCACTCTCTTCTTTGCTACCTCGTCAACTCTCTCTATTAGAGTCTGAGTGATTTCTTTAGATCTTCCATTTCACTGATTCTCTTCACTTCCATAGCTACATTTTTCATCTTCAGAAACTCCACTTTGTTCTTTTTCAAATCTGCTTGGCTATTTGGGGTGGTATTTTCTTCCCTGCTTATTGTTTCAAGTACATCTTTGATTTTTTTTACACAATTAAAATACAATTATCTATATTCCAGGTATCATAGCTCTAGCATGTTAGACTCTCAGAGAAACTAATCCTGCTATTTCCTGCTTCCAGTGCCTATCGCTCACAGTAACTCGCTTCCTTGTGCGTTTTGTTCTTGCACCATGACCTCCTATCTGATGGGTCCCCTTGGGATGAGGCCACGTTCCTCCAGGGACGATGTTCATTCACTTCGCCAGGTGCCTGGGGTACTACCACCCCGAGACCACTTCAGTTAGTTTTCTGTTTAGCATTTTCAGGACAACAAAGATAGTGTTGTACTTAAACCCAAAATTTGTGTGAGGGCAATATAATTTTCTACGGAACCTTTCTGTCCCCACCAGAACTGTTGTCTCCCATGGCAGGTGGCTGGATGTTCTGTTCCAATCAATGTCCCTCTTTGCTGAAGACTTTTGAAGGTCCCAGATTCATGTGGTGGGGGTGCAGGTCCCCCTCCCCACTGTGGCTGCAAGCCCAGGACCTTACTTCCCTTCCCCTGAGTGGCTGTTAAAACTCAAGGTTCTGGGCTTCTGGTAAATATCCCCAGGTTGCTGTGGCTACATCTCATTCACCAGCCTAATCTCAGCTCTCTCTTTATTGTTGGCTTCAAAGGATTTCTGTTGCTTCTGTGGAAGCTCAGGAATGTATTTCAAAGGATGTTTGTTTTAACTCATTCAGCCTCTAGGTAGGGTTTTTTGGGGGGTTTTAGGGGGTTGTGGTTTTTTTTTTTGGTTTTGGTTTTGTTTTATTTTTAAGGAGAATTTTAGAGCCCTGGCTGGTGTGGCTCAGTGGATTGAGTACCAGCCTGAGACTGAAAGGTTGCTGGTTCAATTCCCTGTCAGGGCACATGCCCGGCCAGGCATGTCAGGTTGCAGGCCAGGCCCCCAGTTGGGGGTGCGCAAGACACAACTCATTGATGTTTCTCTCACATCAATGATGTTTCTTTCCTTCTCTTTCTCTCTCCCTTCCCTTCTCTCTGAAAATAAATAAATACAATCTTTCTGTAAAAAAAAAAAAGGAGACTGTTTAGAAGTGTTATTCCCTCTAATCTGTCCCTCTCATAATAGCCAAAGTTTTTTTTTAATCCAAGTATAACCATGTCACATTTTGGGACTTGCACTCCTTTGCTGCCTTCTCGGTACTTAGGATAAAGACCAAGTTCCTTTCCACGGCCAAAAAGGCCCCACTGGAAGCAGCCCTGTCCCTCTCTCCATGAGACAGGGTCAGTGTCTTCCTTTGTGCCCAGGGCTGAGCCTGTTCTGTCCCCCCATCCCAGTTGGATGAATCAACGAAGAGGCACAACGAAGAGGCAGTGAGCACTTACGGCCCCAGGTGTTTAATTGGCATTGTCTCCTTGAGCCCTCACTAAGCCCTGTGAAATGGGTTATTACCCCCACTGCCGGGGAGGATACTGAGGCACAGAGGAGAGGTGACTTGGCCAAGGTCACATGCCCAAACATGGGTTTTAACTCAAGTTTCTGCCTGAGCCAGTGCCCGCCAGCTCAGCCCCAAGGAGTCAAGTCCATTGTCCTGGTTTATGTCCATCTCTACACAGCTCCAGAGCCAAGAGCCTGCTTCCCATGTCTGTGCAACACCCCGTACCCCGACCACCACCATCTTCACCCCCCACCAAGGAAGAGGTTCTGTTTGCAGAACCTGGAGAGAAGGAGGCACAGACAGATGGATACACAACACAGGCATGTATTCCCTCCCTTGGTGGCCCCAGCACCCTTTTTACTTAACTGTAGTGAGGTGGGTCCTAGGTGACCTCCCCCTCCTCCCCGCCCACAAACACCCTCATCTCTGGCTCCAGGCCAGGCCTAGGGCCACAGAGCAGACCCAGACCTGGACCTGCCTTTTCGGAGCTCGTGGGAATGACAGATGCAACAGATGCGGGCAGAGACCGTGACAGCCAGAGCCCTCATGGGAACCACTGGGGACTGAGGAGGCTCGGAAGGGAGGATGGGGCACACGAGGAAGCTTTCTGGAAAAGATGGCACTGATTTGAGGACAAGATGGAGAAAAGAAGTTCAAGAAGGGGAAAGAGTGTGAGCAAAGGGCTGGAGGCTCGATACCATAGTGAGGAGCGAGCCCAAGCCACAGGGCAGGGCAGGGAGACAGAGGCTCTGGGAGGCCTGCTGGGGGAAGGAGGGGCAGGGGAGCTCAGGAAGGCTAGGGACACTGGGCCCACTGACTTAATAACAGCATTAAAAACCACTCCATCACCACCCTAAAATTATCACTTCAAGTTATCTAAATTGATGACTAATTAGTTCTCTCAATCCTCCCACCAGCAAGAGAGGCAAGCAGGCTCTTATCTACATTTGAAAGATAAGAAAGTGAGGACAGGAACCTAGTCTGCTCCTCCCAGGAGCCTGAAAGAAGACAGAAATGCTTTCTGCAAAAGCAGCTTCGCCAGACCTTTCTCCTCTCCTGGCTGACTGAGGCCCCCACTTGTCCACAGGCTTTCCCTGTGTCTTCAAGCCACCAGGCCACTTGAGCTCCCAAGTGGTGATGGCGGCCCCTCCACTGGGCTTTGTGGAAGCAGAGGCCTGGAGGCGGGGCTAAGCGGGTTGGAGCATGAAGCTGGATGGCGACCAAGGCCAGGAGCTTCGCATAGTGGGGGAGGGAGACTTGAGGCCCAGGTGAGAAGGGGGCTGGAAGCTGAGGGGGAGCATCAGACAGCCTGGAGCCACCCCACTCTCTCCTTCCCTCCCACCTCCCTGCACTAATCTTCCTGGAAGCTGCTACCTTAGTGCCTGATGGGCAGGGCTGGGTAGAGCTGGGGGGACCAGGACCCTCAGTCTCCGCAGGGGGCAGGAAACTCCCCTTCCCTGACCCAGTCTGGGTGAGGGGGCTGTGGGACAGTGGAGAAAGGGCAAGGACGCTATTCAGGGGGTAGACTGGGATCTGAGCTGGCTTTTTACTCCCTGCTTCACCATTCACGGGGGGCTTTGGCTCAGAGGGTTAAGACATTATGTCTGTAGGGATCTGGCACTTCCACAGTGACCTTTCTAAATTGCAAATATGATTGTGACTCTACTTCCAAAGAATCCCCCTTAGCTCTGCATAAAGAACCATGTGGCACGGAGTGAGGTGGCAGGCCTAGTGCAGCGTGGCCTTTGAGTGTTTTGAAAGCGGACAACCCTGGACTCAAGCCACAGCTCAGCAAGTACTCACTGAAGAAACCTGGCCAGGTGCTTTAACCTCCATGAGCCTCAGTTTTCCCATCAATGAAATGGGAGATGGGGAACAACCTCCCATTTGCTGTGAAGAACAACTGAGATAATGTTAAAGCACAGTAAGAAGTACTCAGGAAATGTAAGCGATTGTTATCGCTTCTAAGATTATGTATTTCCATCCTTTCTCTTACTGAGCAGCTCTGCTTTTATAATGAGACTAGATAACTTTAAAAGAAGGAGTATACAGATCTTAAGACCCTGTGATTCTACTCCTACGGGACAACCAAAAGGACACTCACATACATGCAAAGGACAATCATATGAGAATATTCATTGTTTGAACAGCAAGACACTGGGAACCACCTCAGTAATTATCAAGGAGGCTGGATAAACAAGCAAATGGGGGTCACATCAAGCGGTGGATCACCGTCAGGGCATATGGGGGCCAGAACCACAAGGATCTAGAAGGCTAAACCTCGGAAACCTGAAACCGAGTGAGGAAAAGCAAGCCGCTGAAGGATTCATGCTGTGTGACCCCATTTATATAACAATTTTAAAGTAAGCACAAACTACATATTTTTTTTAGACTTACACACTCGGCAAAAGAATGAAAGCGGATAAAAAACTGTAAGACCGAAATTCAGAATGGTGATTACCTCTGCAGAGGTAAGGGGGGAAGAGGTTCTCTGCCAGGGCCTCTTTCTCAAAAAGAAGACTGTGAAACAAACGGGGCGTGACAGTGTTTTCTGGAACGGCTGGGTGGCAAGGGCTTGGAGTTCCCTTCACTGTTTAGTCTATTTTCCTGAAGGCTTAAAACATTTCATGATTTTTTTTGGAGGGGGGGGGCAGGGCAGAGTGTGAACACAGTCCCCCACTACACAAATTATGCAGTCGAGTTGCCCACATTTGGGAAAATCACAGGGTCAGCACACCCAGAGTGCACTGGATAAGCCTCACCCCGGGAAATCCACCTTCGTGATCATGGTGTCTCCCGTGCCAGGTAAGCACATATTTCCTGGTTTCTTTAAGTATATTTTATTGATTATGATAATACAATTGTCCCATTTTTTTCTCCCCTTGATCGCCCTCTGCCCAGTACCCCCATTCCCTCGCCCTTAGTTCATGTCCCTTGGTTCTTTGGCTTCTGCATTTCCTACACTATTCTTACCCTCCCCCTGTCTATTTTCCACCTATCATTTATGCTATTTATTCTCTGTACCTTTCCCCCTCTCTCCCCCTCCCACTCCCCTATTGATAACCCTCCATGTGATCTCCATTTCTGTGATTCTGTTCCTGTTCTAGTTGTTTGCTTTGTTTTTGTTTTTGTTTTTTTAGGTTCAGTTGTTGATAGCTGTGAGTTTATTGTCATTTTACTGTTCATAGTTTTGATCTTCTTCTTTTTCTTAGATGAGTCCTTTTAACATTTCATATAATAAGGGCTTGCTGATGATGAACTCCTTTAACTTGACCTTATCTGGGAAGCACTTTATTTTCCCTTCCATTCCAAATCATAACTTTTTGGATAGAGTAATATTGGATGTAGGTCCTTGCTTTTCATGACTTGGAATACTTCTTTCCAGCCCCTTCTTGCCTGCAAGGTTTCTTTTGAGAAATCAGCTGACAGTCTTATGGGAACTTCTTTGTGGGTAACTCTCTTCTTTTCTCTTGATGCTTTTAAGATTCTCTCCTTATCTTTAATATTTGGCTATTTAATTATCATGTGTCTTGGTGAGTTCCTCTTTGGGCCCAACCTGTTTGTGATTCTTTGAGCTTCCTGGACTTATATGTCTATTTCCTTCACCAGATTGAGGAATTTTTCTTTCATTATTTTTTCAAATACAATTTCAATTTCTTGCTCTTCCTCTTCTCCTTCTGGTACCCCTGATTTGGATGTGGGAACATTTAAAGGTGTCCTAGAGGTTCCTAAGCCTCTTCTCATTTTTATGAATTCTTGTTTCTTCATTCTGTTCTGGTTGAATGTTTATTTTTCCCTTCTGGTCCAAATCATTGATTTGAGTCCTGGTTTCCTTCCCTTCACTGTTGGTTCCTGGTATATTTTTCTTTATTTCACTTTGCATAGCCTTCACTTCTTCCTTTATTTTTCAACCATACTCAGTCATTTTTGTGAGCATCCTGATTACCAATGTTTTGAATTGTGCATCTGATAGGTTGGCTATCTCCTTGTCACTTAGTTCTTTTTCTGGAATTTTGATCTGTTCTTTCATTTGGGGCATATTTCCTTGTCTCAGCACACCTGTTATGTAGTAAGGGGTGGAGCCTTAGGTATTCACCAGGGCGAGGCAACCCACTTCGCTGCGTTGTGATAGTGTATGTGGGGGAGGGGTTCGAGAGGGAACGTTGCTTGCTCAGCTCTCGCCCTGCTTTCAGTCACTTCTCCTGCTTTCCACAAGTGAATTTCACCCTTTTAGGTGCTGCCCTGGTGCTGATTCCTGGGTGGGTGGTTTTGTGCACATTGTAGGACCCCGTGGGCCCCTCTAACAAACTCTCCTGTGAGACTGGAAGTTTCTCCTACAGCTGCAACCCTAACAGGATTTTACAGCAAGAGGTCTTGAGGCTTTATTTTCCTGGTGCTGGAACCCTGGGTTGTGCAGTCTGTCTCACTCCCCAGTTATTCCTCCTGGTTTATCCACACGCGAATGTGGGACCACCCAGTCAGCCAGTGACCCCCTCGCAGAGCTTCCTCTCTGCCCCGGCTACCAGTCTCCTCCCCTCCTACCAGTCTGGATGAATGTTTCTTCTTCAAGTCCTTGGTGTCAGATTTCCATACAGTTTGATGTTAGGGCAGTTCTGATTGGTTTTTTGTTTTTAAATTGGTTGTTATCATTCTTTTGGTTGTGTGAGGAAGTGAAGCATATCTACCTACGCCTCCAGATTGGCCCAAAGTTATTATTTCATGATTTTTAAAGTGGTGCTGATTGAAAGCTTGGTTTGTTCTCCACTGATCTTCACACACAGGTCCAGGCCCAGAAAGGCCTCAGAGGTGTTTGTTGAGTGACTGAATGAGCATCTATAGTGAAAGTGGCACTGCTTTGTCTCTGCTCAGACCCCACCAGGATGGCACTAACCAGGGCAAGGGGCAGAGGCAGATGGACCTGTGTGGCCTCAAAGAAAACAGGGACCTGGAGGGCATGCAGGCGGGCAAGTATGGTTCAGTAGGAGGAAGACCCAAAGTGATAGAAAAGTGAGCTCACTGACCTGGAGGTCCGCAAGGGGCCAGAGGAGCCTGGAGTTGAAGAGAGGGTGCAGGCTAGGATGTGAGTGTGTGAGGAAGAGGGATGAATGTGGCTTCTAGCCTGGGAGTTCAGAATTCCTTGATAAGTGCCCTGTTCTGCCTGCCTTCTGATCTGGAAACCACTTTTCTGGACCCAGTGGGGTTGTACTCAGTCAAGGCTGGGCAGAAGAGACCTAAGCAGGCTCCAGATTTACAAAGACCAGCCCAGAGCAGGAAGGGAGCCACCTCCCTGTATTTTCCAAAGGAGGGACAAGAAGTCTAGGCAGCAATGAGCATAAGAGTGTATATATTCTTTTGAATTAGTGTTTCAGACTTCTTTGGATATATTTTCAGAAGTGGAGTTGCTGGGTCATAAGGCACTTGCATTTTTAACCTTTTGAGGTATCTCCTCACTGCTTTCCATAGTGGCTGCACTAATCTGCATTCCCACCAACAGTGCAAAAGGGTTCCCTTTTCTCCACATCCTTGCCAACATTTGTTGTTTTTTGATTTAGTGATGATGGCCATTCTGACAGGTAAGAGGTGATATCTCATTGTGGTTTTAATTTGCATTTCTCTGATGACTGAGCATCTTTTCATATGTCTATTGGCAAATCTGTATGTCCTCTCTGGGGAAGTGTCTATTCAAGTTCTTTACCCATTTTTTAATTGGATTATTTATCTTTTTGGTGTTGAATTGTATGAGTTTTTATAAATTTTGGATATTAACTTCTTACCAAATATATCATCAGCAAATGTGTTCTCCCATTCAGTGAGTTGTCTTTTCATTAAGTTGATGGTTTCCTTTGCTGTGCAAAAACTTTTTAATTTGATGTAGTCCCATTTGTTTATTTTTTCCTTTGTTTCTCTTGCCAAAAGAGATATATTACAAAATATTGCTATAAGAAATGTCTGAGATTTTACCTGCTATGTTTTTTTCTAGAATTTTTATGGTTTCAAATCTAACATTTAAGTCTTTAATCCATTTTGATTTTATTCTTGTGTACAGCTTAAGAAGATGGTCTAGTTTCTTTCTTTCTTTCTTTCCTTCTTTCTTTCTTTCTTTCTTTTTTTTACAGATATCTGTCCAATTTTCCTAACACCAGTTATTGAATAGACTATCTTTACCACATTGTATGTTCTTGCCTCCTTTGTCAAGCATTAATTGACTATAAAGGCGTGAGTTTATTTCTGGGCTCTGTATTCTGTTCCATTGATCTGTATGGCTGTTTTTATGCCAGTATCATGCTGTTTTGATTACTATGGCCTTATAGTGTAGTTTGGTATCAGCATGATTCCTCCAAGATTGCTGTGGCTGTTTGACGTCTTTGGTGGTTCCATGTAAATTTTGGTGTATTTGTTCTAGTTCTGTGAAATACACCATTGGTATCTTGATAGGAATTACATTGTAATTACATTAATTTATACATTGCTTTGGGTAGTATAGACCTGGAAAGTATTATGCTAAATGAAATAAGCTAGTCAGGGAAAGACAAATACCATATGATTTCACTTATATGTGGAATATATTGAACAAAATAAACTAACAAACAAAATAGGAACACACTTATAGGTACAGAAAACAGACTGACAGCCGTCAGAGGGGAGGGTTTTGGGGGCTGGGTGAAAAAGGTGAAGAGATTGAGGAAAAACAAAAACAAGACCAAAAACCTCATAGAAAACAGTATGGTGATTGCCAGAGGGAAGTGGGGCAGGGGAGGATAGGAGGGGTAAAGGGGGAATGAATGGTGCGGAAGGAGACTTGACTCGGGTGGTGAACTTGAGATTTGACAATACAATATGCAGATGAAGTGTTACAGAATTGTACACCTAAGACCTGTATAATTTTATTGAATCAATGTCACACCAATAATTTCAAGAAAGAAAGAAAGGGAGGAAGGAAGGAAGGAAAAAAGAGGAGAAACAAGTCTAGGAGGATAAAGGACTTGGCCAAAGTCATACAACAAAAAGTCAAGTCAAAACTCACCAGTCAACCCTCCCGCAGTCCCGAGTGTCCCCCAGCCACCTGGCTTCCAAGCCCTCAGCGAGGAACACATTCACACGGGCCCTGTGGAGGGTTCCAGCTGACGGCTGGCACCGGCCTTGTCACCTCCCAGTTCATGTG
The DNA here is from genome assembly GCF_022682495.2 of Desmodus rotundus. Taxonomy (NCBI): domain Eukaryota; kingdom Metazoa; phylum Chordata; class Mammalia; order Chiroptera; family Phyllostomidae; genus Desmodus; species Desmodus rotundus. The sequence goes on from NC_071389.1 coordinate 34,283,073, forward strand.
TTAGCCCTGAGGTCCTTGGCAAATATTGTCCCTGGTGGTGAGGCTCCAGGCAGGGCGGCACCCCACCCAGCTCACCTGGGCCGGATCTCCACCCAGCAACCTCCCAGCAGTCCCCGCTCCCAGCAGCGGCCCCCTAACCACTAGGGCCTAGGAAATGCAGAATTGATCCTTATCTCCCAGCAGTTAATGCTGTCACTGCTCCAGGGGCAGAGTAGGGGTCCTAAAGGGTTTCTCAGTGGGGTGGGCAGGACAGCCACATTGAAAGTGACAGCACCCACCTTCACTGCCCTGTTTCCTGCTGCACCCAGTGGGCTCGGCCGGCTCATTTCTTAGCCTTTTAACTCCTCCAAACATCCCTGAAGACGAGGTAGTGTGCCCTGCCGGTAGGGGCTCTGGCATCAGATGGAGCTGGGTTCAAACCCCAGACCCTTAGGTCCCCTGGGTGACCTAAGACAAGTTACTTAAGAGCTATGCCTCAGTTTCCCCCTCTGTAATGGAGGTGATCATGAGTCCGCCCACAGGTGTAAACGCCACTAGGAGAGGAATGCAGCTTTGACTGTAGTAATGGCCTGTTACCACGGATGAGAAAGTTAGGACCCAGAGGGGAGTGAGGACCCAGGATCGCCCGCGCCTCCCGACTCCTAGCGCGAGTTTCCACAGCCTTCTCCTCCCCCTCCTCCCCGCAGCCGCAGCACCCAGAGGCGGACGGGGTGGGCGCACGGTGCCGCTGGGCAGGGGCTGCAAGCCGCAGTGCGGGCCGCGGGGAAGGTGGCGCGAGGGAGGCCAGCCGGCGCCCGCCCCACGCCCCGGGCCCAGACCGGCCCGCGCCCCCAAGCCATCCCCGCCGCGCACTTACCCAGCGGGCAGGGCGCCCGGGGCGCCGGCCGTGGTCATCGCGGAGGGGGGCAGGCAGCGTGCCCCCGCCGGACGCCAGCTGCGGCCCAGGTGCAGCCGCCGGAACCCCGAGCCGGGCGCTGTGCCGCGGAGCCACGGACGCGGCGGCCGGGGAGGGGCGCGCCGGGGGCGGGGAAGTCAGCGGGGCCGGGCCGGGCCTCCGGCTGCCCACCCGCGCAGTGGGGCCGCGGCCGTGGCCCTCCTGCTGAGTGCGCCCCCACCCCACCCCTGCACCTCCCGGCTCCGACAGGTGAGAGCCCCGGGCGCCCACGGCCTACATGGCCCATGTCCGGGTACCCTCTCTGCGCAGTCCCCGGGGACCCAAGAGCTCGCTCCTGCCTTGCACAGCCCCGCCTATTTGGGGCCAGAAAGTTCTCCTAGACCTGTCACTCTCCCTTCCTCCACAGCTGCAGCCTCGCAGCGCCTGGACCCGAGCCCTTCATCATCCCATTGCATTCATTGGTGGGGGGCCTCCGGAATCTGGGTTGGATTTTAATCTTGCCCACTGGTGACTGTGTTTGAGAAGAGAAGAAGGAGAAAAATAATGCGGTTTAGCACTTTCTGCTAGCCAGCAGGTCACACTCGCCTTCTCAAATAATCCCCATCACTGCCATTTTACAGATGGGGAAACTGAGGCACAGCGTTGATGCGACTAGCTCAAGACCACTCACCTAACAGGGGGCGAGTTGTGATTGGAACCAGCCCTCCTGACTACAAAGTTCACATTCTTGCCTCTTGCCCCCTTGGCTCCTCCCCTGAATCCCGGTGCCTATGTGGGGTCATCTATAGCACTCCTCAGATGCCCACTGACTGCCCAGCCCTAACGTTTATGTCTAGGGACAGGGCTGAAGCCCACTGGTCTCCTGGCAGAAAGAACCACTGGCCCATGAGGAGTTAACCAGCCATCACCCCTAGGCCCCAGATGCTCTTAACCATGACTCATCAGGCCACGTGGCTGCCATTAGAGCTGTCCCTTCACACAGGCAGGGGACAGAAGGAGGAGGGACTCTAGCACCGGTGGATCAGCCCTGAGCTCTAGAATGTCAGAAGAGGAAAAGGAGGAGCTTGCAGAAGCAGCTGTGGTGGGAAGAGGGCTTGGACTAGGTCCAGGGAGAGCCAGGCTGACAGGACCTGGTGGCAGAGGGGGCAGGTTTAGGGGAGTGCTGTTTAAATGCAAACAGGTGCCCTGGCTGGTATAGCTCAGTGGATTGAGTACAGGCCTGCAAACCAAAGGGTTTCCATTTCCATTCCCAGTCAGGGCACATGCCTGGTTTGCAGGCCTGGTCCCCTGTAGGGGGCACGTGAGAGGCAACCACACACTGATGTTTCTCTCCTCTCCTTCCCTTCCCCTCTCTCTAAAAATAAATAAATAAAATCTTTTTAAAAATAAATAAATAAAATAAATCTGAACAGGCTCTTGCCCAGAGGCTACATGCTCACTTGCAAGGCTCTACGTCCCTCTGGGATTCTCAGACACAGGCACAAAAAGATAATTAACTACAAGGAGCAGGCTATGATGACAGTCACCATTGGCTATAGAAATCCAGATAAGGGGAAGTGCTACATAGGCTGGCGGGGTCTGGGTGGATTCCTGGAGAAGGTGGGCACAGAGTTGACCCTTGAAGTTTAGGTTATTTATATACAGTGAAGTCATGGGAAGGGTGGACTGGATGGGAGAACCACATGGATGAAAGCAAGGAGGTGGGCAAAGGCACACTGGTGACAGCTGGAGTTTCCCAAGCTGGTGAGGAGACCAGCAACGTATGTAAAGAGGGGCCTGGGTGATGTGGCTGGGGGAGGCGGGGGCCCTGTCACCTGCCATGCACTTTCAAATCTCTAGGCATTCGCACATGCTATTCCCTCTGCCTGGAACACTCCTTCCTCCCGTGTTACTTACTATTCATTTATTTAACTACGGGCCAATCCAGAAGTTTACAATGGAAAGGTTTCCTCCAGAGCCTTGGGAAGGACCAGGTGAATGAGAGGTTCTTTACACTACATTAACTTCAAGGTAAATCTTTATGGTACTTAATTAACATTTATTAAGAACCTGCCATATTCTAAAACTCCTACTTGCCCTGTAGGTGTTAGTTCAGAAGCTGCCTCTTCCAGGAGGCCCTCCCTCCCTGACTGGCTCAGAGGCTTCCTGGGCACACCCTGCCCTAATCCCCTCTGACCTACGCTACTCGCCCTGGGCTGACACTGTCTGTGCGGTGGTGGTGGAGTGAGGTTGACTGTGACTGCCTCTGCCATCAGGCTGGGAGCTTCTGGAGACTCAAGCCCGGTGAGACACCCTGTGGCAGTGCCGATGAATCACTCAGCACTGCTGCTGGGCCCCGCGCTCGAGCATGTCCCTCTGACGTAATGATTACAGTAAGGACGGACATTCATCAAAGGCTTACTACGTGTCACATGCGTTAAGTGTATAACAAAGATGATCTCTTTTAACGCCCACTTTAGCCACCTCTCTGAGCCTCAGTTACCTCCTCAGTAAAACGGAAATAATAACACTGCTTACTACAAAGGGGCATTGTGAGGATCGAGACTCATGTATGTAAAACGTGCGGAGTCCTGTCTGGCACGGTGCTGTGGAGGGACCCTGACGCCGGTGGCAGTGGTGGTACGGTAGATGCGATTGCTCTCCCCCTTTTAGAGATGACAGCCGAGGCTCAGCCAGAGGAGCAGCCTTTGGAGCTGTGACTCTCCCGGCCACCGCAGTGACAGTGGTACTGGAGCCACTTGCCGGTGAGGCAGAGCGTCGGAGTGGCCCACCACCCCTCAGGAGGGCCCACCCTGGCTGTTCCCAGCCCCCAGGAACCCTGGCCCAGTCCCAGCCCTGAGGAAGGAGCCTGTGAGGCACCATGATTTCCACCTCCCGAGCCACCTGCCCATCCCCAACTCAGGCTGGCAGCCAAGCCCTGGGGACAGGAGAACGTCCTGAGTCCTGAGGCCCTTCCCCCCCAGACAGGGGACCTGTTTCCTGGTGCTCTGTGCCTGGGACATACCACGAGGCCTGCTCTCCTCCCTCATTTCCCCCCCCAGGCTACAAGCACACACCGCTGGGCTGGCTCGCCGCACTTTTTGATGGCCAGGACGCCCTCCATGGACCACTTTCACCTGCACCATCTCTCAGACTAAGAAGGCCCTCAGTAAACATTTGCTTAGTGAAACCTCCTCAGAATGCAGTAACTTTGTCTCCCATCCAACAGGAAGCTTAGACCCAGTGGGTCTCGGACTCAGGTCTAGCCCTAGCATAAGCTCAGGACTTGACTATTTATCCTGTGGGGAAAGTGTGGAAATAGGGGCCCCAGAAAAGGGGGTGTGAGCATGTGAAAAGGGTGCCATTGTTGTAGAAAGAGCTTAAGCTGTGACATCAGCCCTGCCTCTCCCTCTCCACCTCAGTCTTCCCATCTGTCAACCTGGGACAAATGTCCCACCCTCTCAAGGATACTACAAGGCTTACTGAGCATTATGTCGGAGACCTCTCATCCCCTTCCCCCTTCTCAGTCCCTCCCTCCAGGGCTTTCCCTGGCATGAAGCGCCCTCATCCCCACCTCCTTGCCCCACCCCCGCTGGCTATGCCCGCCCAGAAGCCCCAGAGCCCTGAGACTCCAGGGCCACCCACTCCAGGGAGCTGGCGACTGTACACCAGGGTTGTCTTCAAGTTCGTGAGTCCCATCCAGCAGGTTACAGGCGTGGTCTCACTAATAATTCACAAGCAAGCAGGCTCCTCAACAAAGGGCTCTTGAAGACAGCTGTGACTGTCACAGCTCTTAAGCTTTCCCTGGAGAGGGTCCTTTGGGGGGGGACCTAGCCTGCTCCTTGGGCCAGCCTCCTTCCTTCCCCACTGCTCTGACCCCCGCTAGATGTGTGACCTTGGGCAAGTGACTGTGCCAGTGTGGCCCTTAGTTTTCTTCATCCTGTTCAACTTAAATAGGAAAGACGACTGGACCAGGAGCTCAGGGGCCCTCTTGGCTCTGATGTCCTCCATGCTGGCATCTGAGCTCTTCTACCAAAGTCTGGTCTCCAGAAGCTGCCACGGGTGGGTTTAAGGAAGAAGCTCCAGTCAGACACAAGGGACCAAGACCAGTTTTGATTGGAAGAAAGAGGCAGCACTCTACTGAGGGGTTTCTGGCATCAAGTAGCATCTTGTCAGAGGCTAGGACGTGGGCTCCAGAGCCAGGAGGTTCCGGGCCCACCACGTCCACCTGTGCAGCCCCAAGCAAGTCACTCTACTAGCTTGAGGCAGGGCTGGGAGTGGCTTGGAGCGCAGGTTTGCAAGGCAGGGCTTACACCCCTGCTGACACCCTGCACCAGCAACTTCATCTCTGAAATGGGGATGTTGATGGCACCCACCTCGCTGGGTCATTGCAAGGATTATACGAGGTAATATTCACACAGCACTTGGAACAGGGCCTTACCATTGTTCTTTGAGCTTTAGTTTCCTGACCTACAGAGCAGGGACAACAGGACTGTTGGGAGCATTAAATAAATAAATGGGCTCGACAGAGCTTTGGGACCACGCAAGGCTGTCTGAACAAGAGGGGTGTCCCCTAATATGTGCATCCAGGCCCGGCCAGGACCACAAGGGTGGAGCCACACCCTATGGACACACGTTATATACATTCAGGGAAGGTGTGGTATGTCGCACACTGCCGGTGGCTGTAGGAAGGGGCACCCTCTTTCTCAGGGCGACTGGAATCATGGACAGAGAGCCCTAGAAAGATGACCCAGTAACACCTACACAGCAACCATGTCTGACGTGAAGATCTATAGTACAAAGGTGTTCATCAGAGTGTTATCTGTAATAAAGACTCAGTTGGAAATAACGGAAATGCCCATCAACGAGGATTAGTTCAATGGATTATCGTGAATTTGTAGGGTGAACTATTTGCAGATACTTATACTGTGTTTGTAGATCACTTATGTGCCTGGATGCCTGCACTGTCTCCTAACTAGTTTCTCTGCTCCTGCCTCTGTCCCCTTGTTGTCCCTTCTCCACACAGCCCAGACCCATTCGATCAGCTCATGCCACTCTCCTGTTCAAAACACCACCCCCTGTGTTTCCTAGTGCAAAAGCTAAAGTCCTCACGTGGCCACAAGGTGCTGCATGACCGGCACCCCCTACCTCTCTCTGATATTACCTCCCTTTTCTCTCTCGTATTCAGCAAGCCTGGCCTCCTCACTCTTCTCTAGTAGCCAGAGAAGTAGCCAGGCCGCTCCTTCCTCAGGCCCTTTGCACGTGCTGTTCCCTCTGCCTAAAATGCTCTCCCCCCAAATACTCACTGAGTACCCCCTTACCCACTTCAGATCTCAGCTCAAATTCCGCCTCCTCTGTGAGGCCTTCCCTGACCATTCTATTTAAAATAGAATTCCTGCCCTCCTACTTCAAATCCTGCATTAGTTTTTCCATAGCACTTGATATCTGACATCCTGTATATTTTGCTGATTCATTTATTCTCTGTCTCTTCCCATTAAGTTCTACATTCCACATGGGCAGGGATTTTTTTGTTGTTGTTGTTGTTCTCTGTTTCCAGTGCCCAGAACAGTGCCTGGCACATAGGTGCTCAGTAAGTGTTTGCTATATGAATGAGTTTTCTAAAAGGTGGGAAAATATTTTTTAAAAGCAGAATTCAAAATTAATACTTAAAAAACACCCATTGTCTGTGCATTTGAGAAAGCACGAGGAGGCCTCTATTTCCTCATCCTTTAGAGTGGGAACCCGACCTCCCCAGGCTGAGCTGCAGTGGATTGAAGGGGCCGATGCAGGTCAAGTCAGGACACTGTCAAGGACAGACCTCCATGTTATTACAGGCCACTGAGGCAGCGGGGTGGCTGGGGGTGGGGGGCTTCTAGAGGCAGGGGCCTAGCTCAGAGGGTCTCTGGGAGAGAAGCTGGGGCTGAGCGAGCAGTGGTAAGCAAGGAGAAGGGTTACGGTGTGAGCACAGTGCTGTGTGCTGAGCCTGTGGACATGCCATTCCCCTTTGACTGGCCCATGCCCAGGGCTGGTGCTTGGGTGCACCCTTCAGTCAGCTAGGTGTGAAGGAAGTACCCACCCAACCATTTTCTTGGAAAGACAGCAGAGTCACCTTCAGTCTGAGACTTGGATGCTATCTGGGGGAGAGTGTTCACGAATTCTTACAGTGGGTGGGTGCTTGCCAGAGCCAACCACTCCAGGAAGTAAGAGGAAAGCCTGAGGCTGTGGGAGGGACAAGCAGGGACAAACTTTATCCCATGGGAAAAGATGGGAATCAGAAGGAGTGAAGTATCTGCACAGTCTACCTAGCCAGGGCACCTGATGGCCCACCCAGTGTTCTAAATTCCCATATAATCGTCCTGTTGAGGGACATGGGCAAAACTAGCCATTTGTAGGGTGGAGGAATAATTTTACCCAAAAGGAATAGATTTCTGCATTGCTGTTCACCTAAGAAGGGCTGATCTTAGAAAAGGAAAGCAAAGCTTAGGAGTCTTGGGTTATAAGAAATTTTCTCCTCTCATCTGGGAAGGAAGATGGTGGAAGACATACATTCAGCCCTCCCAGAAGAGGAATTCTTGAAGGATGCTCCTTCCAGGGTGGCTGAGGGGCTTGGAGAAGGGCCATAGAATCGTAAAAATCTTCTGTTACTCTTCCCTGCTTCCTAAGACACTCTTTAAGAGGCAACAGGGGTTATTAGAATCCTGGGATCAGAAGCTTCAACATTGTAGAATCTTGGAATGAAAATAGTAATCTGAGACTCAGATCCAGTCCCAAGGAAGAGACACCAAAGCTGCCCAAGGATTCCACTCACCAAACTACAACAGAAACTCCCTACGTGGCAGGATCGGAGAGCTCCTTGAGCTCAGGCTCAAACCAAGGGCAGCAATTCTGTCCACAGCAGCCCCAGCAGTCCGCCATTCTCAGAGAGGGCCCTCCCTCCCAGAGCAGCTCCGCCTCTTAATTACTCTCTTGAAAGCACTCTGCCTGCCCACACTTCCCCCTGTGTTCCCGGTGCTGACTCCTACAGAAGCAGCCATGAGTGGGGGCTCAGTTCTGGTATGGCTGGGAAGGGGCCCTATTTGTAGGCCACGTAGGTGGTGGTCCACATTGTGTAAGATGCATGGTTGTCATTTCCTTCTTGTTTCAGTTCCCAGCTACTGTGGACCCTGAGAAAGAAGATACCTACCTAGGATGGCTCCCTGTGGCTAACTGGGCTCAAATTTTAGAAACAGAGCCTAGCTACTCTTTCTACACAGGGGCCTCTCACACAAACTGCACTGCAGGGAGAAGCCTGCACTGAACTGCCAGGATGCACTGTGTCCTGCCATCTGAGCCAGCCCTTACAGAGGATTTCCTGGAATCCTGTGTCAACCAGCAGGACTGAGGCTTTTCCCATCCAATCAGATCTGTGCAGCTATCACAGTTCTATCCCCATCAACTTCTTCACCAACCAACCAGAGTGACTCCATTCTGACCAAGCTGGACCGTGCCTTTTGGACCAATCAAACTGTAATAATTTGAAGCCCTCATGTGCATGAGGAGGAACCAATCATGGTCCAGGGAGTGGGGATTTCTGTCTATATAAGCCAGCTCACCCCTGGCTCTGAGATCACACTTTTCCTTTCCACCAAAGGTTGAAGACCGCTTTTCCCATGGCTGGAGTCTCACCAGAGCAGAGTGGGGCAGACCGGTGCAGGGCACAGCAGAGCAGTCTAGCCAGAGAGGGGCCTGGCCCCGGACCTACCTGGTCAAAGGGCTGCCTAAGAATCAGGCTGTTTTCAGGGTGGTGCTGTATCACAACTGAGCTGTTTGCACTGAATAAAGTTTCCTTTTTCACTGCACCCCTATTTGGGGATTCCTGTTGGTGTCAAATTGACACCAACAACCTTCAGCTCACACTACCTAATCCTGCTGCCAGGAATCCCACGGTTGGCTCAGAATCCCCTGCTCAATGCAAATACCTCTGAAGGAAGGTTACCTCATACCAGCGCAAGAAGGAAGGGAACTCGCATGCACAGAACACTGACTGACTATGTCCCGGGGACTGTCTATCGGGTCCTTTACCAATGTGACTTCACCAGGTCTTCCCACTACTCAGAGAGTAGCTATGACTTTTCAGCTGAGTAAACTGAGGTTCTCACAGACCAAGTAACTGAATCAAGGTGACAGAGCCAATAAGTAAGTGGCAGAGCAGGGTCTGAACACTCTCTCAAGCTCTCCACCCTTTGGCCAGGCTGTGGGAGACCAGGGAGCCCAGTGGGTGAGGAGTGAGGTGGAGAAGTCCCAGGTCCTAAGCTGGGAGAATGAAGACTTGGGTTTTTGCCTCAGATGTGAGTCCTGGTGGGGGCAACTGGGAGCAGTTAGTTTCCTAAATATTTGAGTCCAGCAAGTTCCCTGAGGTATAAAGGCACTTGTGTTCAGGCTCTTGGAGGGCTGTTGCAGACTCTGCTTGGCCAGAGTCCCCCTCTCCCTCCTCCTCATTCCTCACCTCCCTCTGGTAAGTAGTGATTCTGGATCTCGCCTCCCAGCTTATCCATTCGCCACTTCTCAGTTCTTCCTTCTTAGTTTCCTTCCCGCAATTCCCTGTATCCTACTAATCCACACCCCAGCATCGGTCCTGGATCATCGCTCCAGCCTCCCCTCCAGTCTCCTTGCCTCCAGCCACACAGTGACATCAGCAATATATACATAGTTGAAACCCACGAGGCAACCTGGTGCCTACAGGACCGAGCACAACTGGATTCTTACAGGCAGGACAGGCCCCAGGCAAGAAGCCCCTGGGGACAAAGCCACCCCTCACCACCCTAGCCAGGGGAACCCACCCTCCTCAAAAATCATTCCCCCATGTGCTTCACAAAGCTGAAGCACACCCTAAGCCCCATTCTGTGCTGGGTTCCGGGGACACGGAGGACAGAGGAACACTGCCGTCTCTCCACTCTCCATGTGTAGTGGAGAGACAGAAAAGGGTGACTATGACTCTGTTGAAATGGTCGGTGCACAAATTCCTTCCTTCATGGTGCAGCAGGGTCATTCTTAAATATGTAAGTCCTCCTCCCTAGCGCCCTCTGGTGGTTCCCAACACATTATGAAGCCTGCCTCCAAGATCCAACTGACACTAATCCTCAACAAGCCACCCCCCTTTTCTGCTCAGGCGCGCCTCAGGCTTTGACAAGAGCTATCCTCTCTGCCAGGAATGCTCTGGGCATGGTCGATTTTACTGTTTACCACATCACCCCATTTTAAGCCTTACACATCATCTATCTGGTGTTTACTTATTTGCCTACTAGTTTAGTCTGTCTTTCCCACTAGAACATGGTCTCCTGAGAGCAGGGACTTGTATGTGTGAAGTGATAACATTTCCGCAGTGCCTAGTACAGTCGCCTGGAACATGGTATATGCACAACAATGTTTGTTGAAAGACTGAATAAGAGCCGTGAGAGGGAAGCAAAGATGCTGGAGCCCTGAAAGCCCCTGAGCCTGACTCAGGGGCCGAGTCAGAGAGCCCCTCTACGGCAGGTTACCTAAGCTGAGTTTTGTGGGGTGAAGGTCAGGAGTGGAGGATGGCGTTCCAGGCAGAGGCAGCCCCGGCAGCTGTGAGAGCACTACAAGGCCAGCTGACAGTGGTGGATAGCGTGAGGGTCAGGGAGTGATGGGAAACAGGCCTGGGCAGACCACAGCCTCCTGCCTTGAGAGCATTGAACTTTAACTCCCAGGTGACAGAGAACCATGGAAGGGCTTTGAAGCAGAAAAATGACATGGTCTGGTGTGTGTTTTAGAAGAGACCAGTCGGAAGGATGCGTGGAAAGGAGGAGTCTGGGGGGACTGGGAAAGTCAGGGGCTGTTGCAATAGTCCACGGGAAATGAACCACTTTGGGAGACATCCAGGAGAAAAACCAGCAGAACTTGGAGACTGGGGTGGTGGCGAGGGAGGGGAGGGATGACTCCCAGGTTCCGGGCTTGGGCAACTGGGTGGATGACTGTGCCATTTTCTGAGATGGAAGAACAGGAGGAGGAACAGGTTTGGGGGTGAAGATGCAAAGTCTGATGTAGGGCTTGCCAAGCCTGAGGTGCTCATAGGATGGTCAGAGGGAGGCCTTGGTGGGGGGCAGGCAGACGGTCCTTCTCCAAGCAGACTTTAAACAGGAAAAGAGTTGGGGGTCAAGACAGCTCAGAAGAGAGATCAGGGCTGTCTCCTCCTCTCTCTTTCCTGGGAACACATCTAGAGACACCAACTCATCCAGGAGGTGGGGACAACTGGGGAGGTGGAGGTGACACAGGAGGTGTTAACACATGCCTGATGCTTGACCTGGGAGGACGTGTGGTGCATGTAATTCCACCCTGGACCAGGCCTGGGACCAGGGTTCCCCCCCACCCCACTGCTGCCCCAGCTGCGGACAGCCCCGCAGGGCGTAGTGTGCCTGCTCTCACCTGTCGCCCCTCCACTCATGCTTCCCTGGGGAAGACCAGGTGCGTGAGGAGTGCCCCTAGGCGGAGTCACGGGGGCCGACACTGACCCCCAGCCGGACCGAGGTCCAGCTCACTGGAGTTGCCCTTGCAGGTGACCCGCTGGTTGCAGCAGGGGAAGCCAGGCTGGAGAGGGATGGGAATGGGGGACGTAACCCGCAAGCAGGGGGCACATGGAAGTGTGAGAGGGGCTAGACGGCCCCTCCTGGGGCCCTCGGGCCGTTGGCCGAGCCCCACACACCGCTGTCTCCAGCTGTGCCCCCTCAGCTGTCCCTCCCGTCCGTTGTTCCCCAGCCGAGGTCCCTTCCACGCCTCTCGCCGAGTCCCCGCCCTGCCTGGTACCTGTGGTCGCTTTTCCCAGGGGCCGCTCCTCTCCAGGCGGTCAGAAAGGCCATGGACGGAGGCTGGACTCGGCAGGCGGCGCGGGCGGCCCCTCGTGGCGGCGGTGGCGCTAGTGGCTCTCCGGCTGCAGCACCTGGACGGGGCGGGCGGGGTCGGACCCGAGGCTCCGCCCCGGCCTGGCCAGCGCCTTCCTGATGGCAAGGGAGTAGGTGTCGTCTCCCACGAGCAGACCTGGGGTCCCGGGGCAAGGCCACTTTTGTCCAGAGCCATCAAGACCCGTCATTAGTCACAGGAAGACACTGAGGTCCAGGCCGGCCAGGGATTTGCTCAAGGTCACGGAGGGTCAGTGGTGAAAGCTCCAGGACTATCCCGGGCCTCTCCGCTCCCAGGCTAGAGCTCGTCCCCCATACGGATGAGCGCGGCTGTCACCAATGCCTTTCCCTTCTGCCTAAGGGCGGAACCTGCCTTGGCAGGGCTGCACCTGTACGGAGTCAGGCTCTCGGGGCTACTGCAGGGACGGTACAGGGCAGAAGCGGCAGGGGCAGGCTGGGCCCAGAGTGGAGCCTGCAGCCCAGGCACTGGGTCAGGACGCTGTTCACAGACTCCCGTGGGAGGTGGCAGTCAGAGGAGAGCGAGCCACAAGCCATCTCCAGTACCACCTTTCTTTGAAATCCCATATTTTGTCTTAGGTCATATGCATTTAAAAATTTTAAGTAACTGGTAACTAGAAGAATCAGCTGTGGAGCAAGGGGAGCCCCTGGCAGCGCAATCCAGCAGGCTTCCGCAGGAGGCTCAGTTAAGGACGAGGGGCAGGACAGTGGCTGGAGGAGGGATGTGAGAAGGATCACTCTGGTCTGGCATAAAGGATGGATTGAGGGACCTCTGGAGACTTCCCTCAGTGAAAGCCAATGAGGGTTGAGCACCAGGCAGCAGCAGGGTGGCTAAGGGACCATTTCTGTCTCCTTTTTGGGTTTGCATCCTAGATACAAATCATGTACCTAATAAATGGTGGCTGATTCTGACAAGTAGGAGACACCCTCTAATGTGCCAAGCCCGAAGCCAGGTGTTTTGCCCAAGTTCTCACTTCATTTCATCTTATGAAATCCCCCCATTTTTACAGTTGATGAAATAGGTTCAGAGGGGTCAACTGACTCCCGAGACTGAGCTGTGCAGGTAGTACGCCCAGGTCAGTCTGCACCATCTGGTTCTTCCCCAGACCCAGCCCGTGGCCCACAGGGGAGCTGAGCACCAAGTGGGAGGCCTGGGCAAGGCAGAGGGCAGAAGCCTCAAGGCTCATCTGAGCAGCATCTCCCACTTTTCCCTGGTAGGCAGCCAAGAAAACGCGGCCTTTCCCCCTTTCTCTGAGCATGGTGTCATAGTCTCGGGTTGACAAGGGCCCAAGAATGCTGCCTGTCTGACCACAAAGCTCGAGTTTCCGGATCTGGAAATTCCAGTTACAGTGCACCCATGGGCCCCAACCCCTCAGTCCACAGACCCCTGTCCAGCTTGGCAGCATTGGGCATTGTGGACAGCCAGATCACAGGCACGAATACCACAGGGCCTCAGAAGCCTGGTCTCTTTAAAGGCCCAGAGCCCAGTCTTACCCCAGGTGGGATTGAAGTCCCACCCAGCCTGTGAGCCCACAGCCAACAGCACTTCCACCAGGAAGCCCTCCCGTATCTCCCCAATGGAGGAATCACTTCCTCTTTGGAGGTTACATTTTTAAGTCTTTTTAAAAATATATCTTTATTATATATATATTTTTCCATTGGAGGTTACATTTTTATCTTTCTCCTGGAATTTTTCTCTACATTTTTAATCCTTATATTAGTTATTAATGACCATATTAGTCTCACTCTTCAGGTTTCTCTCTCACATCTGTGTCTTCCACGGACCCTAGCACCCCTGCTGAAGGCAGGCGCTCGGTGGTAAGTGAAGGGGGAACTAAGATGTATGGTCTCTGCTCAGTGGCAGGCGCTGCGCCCAGGGCCTCTATACACACTGCCTCTAGCCCGGACAACCACTCTGTTTGGAGAATATTTGAGTCAGAAGTTCGGAATTGTTCCTGCTATCAGGTTAGGAGCTGGGATTTGGTCCCAGGTTTCTCAAACTTCAAAGCGTGTTTCCTGTTCTTCTTCCCCCCTTTTTCTCCTTCATCTTCTTCATCAGTATCTTCATCATCACCATCGTTTGTTTAAAATGATGTTAGGCATTATGGGAACCCTTTATAAGTGTTTCATCCACAAAACAACTGTTATCAGGTGTTTCCTTTTAAAATCCCAATTTCCATAGCTGAGGAAGTGAGGCAGAGGATTAAGTAATTTTCTCAGATCACAGAGGTCAGGTAAGTAGCAGAGCTAGGACCCCACCCAAGCAGCCAGACTCGAGTCTGTAGCTTAACCTCAGCCCAGTCTGTCTGCCACACAAGCTCTCAGAATGCGTACGGCATTTCTGAACCACTGTCCCAAAGCTTATTTTGACTCTCGTAACAACACCAAGGTTTCGTTCTTGCCCCCGCTCTGGAGCCAGACTGCTGGGGTTGGAATCTTGGCCTTACCACTTCAGAGCTGCGTGTGACTTCAGGCAAGTTACCTCTGCTTTCTCATCTTTGCAATGGGAATAATATCAGCACCTCTCAAAAGGGTTGTTGTGAGGACTAAATGACTTAATGCAAACAATACAGAACAGTACTGGACACAGTGTATGTTATGTGTGCCTCCTGCTACGTGGTAGTTTTATTCACAATCAGAGGGGAATGTTCTGGGTCAACAAACTTTCAACATGACTAACGTTTACTCCCTTTAATCATAGGCATTTTCCTAAAATGCATTATTAGCTTTTGTCTTAAAAGTGGACATGACAGCTCTTTGTGACTATCTGCCACAGGAACAGAGTTTATATCCATCATCTCCCATCTTCACAATCCTGTGAGGTAATGTTATCCCCACTGAGGGCCAAAGGGGTTAAGAGATTTAACCAGTCACATAGCTAGGAAATGGGAAGGCGAGAATTTAGACCCATGTCTATCAGAGTCCACGGTCTGGGTTCTGTCTACAAGGCCAGGAAACCCTCTCAGGGAGCTGCGATGAATCAGGGATCTTTGAGAACATCAGTTCTTGCTTAGGGCCCAGGGTTGCTGCGTTAGATCTCTGTTGCTACTTGGTCTCTTAAGCTGTGTGAAAGGCAGCCTGGTGCGGGGGGGACAAGCAGGTCTCAGAGCTGAGGCACCTGGGCTGGAACGGGGCTTGATCTCTAGGTTAGGGGGTCTTGGCCAAGCCCCTCCCATGTCTTTATACAGCACGTTTTCTGCTTTAAGTGGTGTGAGGGGTAAATGGGGCAATATATTGGCAGCCTCAGCGCCAGGCTCAGAGAAGCTCCTCAGTGTCAGCTCCTTTTCCTTGTCTCTTCCTTCCCACAAAATACAGTCATGCACCACTCAACGATGTTTTGGTCAACAACGCATATATGACAATGGTCCCATAAGATCATAAGGAAGCTGAATCTCCTGTAAGGAGTGGAAGGATATGTAGTTCAGGAGGAGGTTTTTTCTCTGACGGGAGCCGTACCTGTGGGGAGTGGCAATAGATTCCCTCTCACTCACAGCACCTCAATTTTGAGTGTGCACATTACGTCCCAGTCAGCTGGCCACTGACGTGTTTCAGCACAGACAGCCTGTCCCCCAGCACTACATGTGCAGAGGGTGCGACAGCCCTCGCAGATCTAGCCTGATGGCCTTCTGAGTACCTTGCCGTACGTTCTCTGTGGAGGACCTAAGGTCCTGTACAAGGACACAGGTCCACGGGAGCTACCCTAACAGGTAGTAGGTGCCACTGCCACTTTAAAGCTGTCTGTGGTCCTGTGGCCCCAGCCTGTCTCTGTACTTTGGAAATATTTTCAGATTGCAATGATGTAAAGCACAGGTAAGTTTTATTTCTTCCACGGATTCAATGTCAGAGAGCGCCTTTTGTACTAGACAGGGTCAGTAGAACCAAAAACAAATTTCCAATGTCAATATACTGAGTTTTTAGTTCTACACCCTTTCCACGTTAAACACCCTTTTTAAAAGTTCCTTAATTTGACCACTGTGCCCACATGTACTAGCCAAAACCACGCTGCCCTGAAAATCCCCTCTGTTCCCTTTATCTCTCTATCCTGGTTTCTTAAAAAAATTGTTTTTAAGTTTATTGATTCTAGAGAGAGGAAGGAAGAGGGGGGGAGTGAGAGAGAAGAGGGGAGGGGAGGGGAAAGGAGGGAAGGGGAGAGAAATATCGCTAGTTTATGCATTCACTGGTTGATTCTTTTATGTGACCAGCCTGGAGATGGAACCTGCAACCTTGGCCTGCCAGGACGATGCTCTAACCAACTGCCCTACCCGGCCAGGGCCTCCATCCTGACTGCTTATTCCTCCTGGTCCTCAGGCCTCTTTCACTCCCTCCTGACAGTCACTACTGTGGTGACCTATGCTTCACCCAGCCAGTTTCTCCTCATTATTTCCAATCAGTCCTGCCCACGTCCCTATTCATGGGGCAGCACTGACAGCTTCGATGCTCTATTTCTGGCCCTGTTGGAAGGGAGCGGTGGGGAGGGCTGTGGGGCAGTGTTCGTAAAGTCTACAGCAGTGTACGGGACGTCCTAGGCCTTCACACTCAAGCAGCACTCACTGACTCACCCAGAGCAACTTCCGGTCCTTCGAGCTCCATTCATGGTAAGTGCCCCACACAGTGCATCATTTTTATGTTTAAATACACGTAAATACTACCATTTTGGTACGACTGCCTACAGTACACAGTTCAGGTTTGCAGCTTAGGATCAATACGCTATACCAGAGAGCCTCGCTGTGTAGTAGGCTGTCCCATCCAGGTTTGGGTAAGTGCACTCTACAATGTCTGTATAATAACGCAATCACCCAGTGATGTATTTCTTAGAATATATCCCCATCGTTAAGTGACACAGGACTGTAACTCAGTCCTCCCAAGTTCTGACTCCAGAGAAACCAGAAAGGAGAGGCTGAAGCCAAGCCCTTAAGTCTTGGGCAGCTGAACACATTCCATACACTGAGGTGGGAAAGAAATATGGGTGGGGTCTTTCGGCAAAGACACCTTCCTCTCCCTGACATAATTTTTCATGATATTAACCTGGATACTGTATTTTGCTGTGTATAATGCGCACTTCTTTGCCCAAATTTTTGAGGGAAAAAATAAGGGCATAATGGGCATATACATGGGCATAATGATTACATACCACAGGTATGTAATACCAAAATGTGGGTGTACATTATACAAGGCAAAATACGGTATATAACATTAGGCGCTGTTTCTTACTTGAAGAGATATTTAAAAAATCAGTGACTTTCAAACATTTTATCTTATAGCCCAAAACATACTCAATAACAAATTCTATTTCATGATTTTGAAAATGCTACTTATTAAAATACTGAAAAAGCTAAGTGAGTAGGACTTCAGATTATATAATACTGAATACAGGTTGGTAATTACTGATGATTACTGGTACACAGGAGTTCATTCTACCGCACTGCTGTTTATATGTTTTCCATGCTGCTTGACCCTCTAAACTGATTTCATGACCCAACTAATGTGTCACAACCTGGAGTTTGAAAAACACCAAGTTAGAGAGTAAAGTTTTGGACATTTTAGAAGGATTTCATACTCTACAACCAGATTAGGGTTACCTTTATTTCCTTCAAGTAGCACTTTCTCAAGATTTTTTAAAAGAATTTTATTTATTTACTTTTAGAGACAGGGGAAGGGAGAGCAACATCAATGTGCAAGAGAAACACTGATCAACTGGCTCTCACACCCCCCCTACCGGGGACCTGGCCCGAAACCGAGGCATGTGCCCTGACTGGGAATCAAACTGGTGACCTTTTGGTTCTCAGGCCGCCACTCAATCCACTGAGCCACACCAGCCAGGGCTCTCAAGATTTGTTTAAAGGGAAAAAAAACCCCAACTTGCATGTTCGAGCCATTGCTGATTAAACACCAATCAGAAATTAAGGTTATGAAGGAAAAGCCTTCTAAGGAGTTAGGGTTTTAACCTGAGTGTGATGGGTATTGGGGCATCTTTTATTGCAGGAGTGATAGGGAAAGATTTTGATTCTAGAAGAATCTGACTGCAGCATGGAAGATGGTTTGGAAACAGGAGAAACAGATTGTGGCAAGGAGATTAGAAAGCTTTGGCAAAAGCCTAAAAAAAGAAAAATACGAGGAAGACCTGAACCGGGGCGGTGGCGCTGACGCTGACCAAGAGGTCGGTCTTCTTAAATCTCTGAGAAAGATTTAGGGCAGAACTGTTAGGACACTGACGGTCTGGGGAGGGTGGGTCAGGGACAAGGCCTGGCACAGACACACTCAGCAAACAACACAATCAATCAAAGGGTGGAATCAGAGCCCAGCCGCTGAGATGCTTCACCAAGAACTCAGAGATTGGGGAAAGTCTGCCTTAGAAGGAGTTAAACTGTGGAGTCCACAGACAATGGATAAAAGCAAAGATAAGCAAAATCACTCCAAAGAGACATTACAGCTACCCAACCAGCCAAACCAGACTATAACCTGATTAAACATATTAATCTAAAAACTGTGTGCACCAGAGGGGCCCAGCAGCACTGGCTGCAGGGAGCGAGGAGCCTCAGGCAGGAGGCTCCCAGGCACTGGCAGGGCCTAAGGTGTCTGTCTGTCTTGCTCAGTCAGCTGTGGGCACTCCAAGCCCTGTGGCAACAACTTGTACTGGAAACTGACTTTCTGTTCTCTACACCAGTTCCTGTGAACTTGCTTAATGGGACCTCTTCTTCACTGATGAAAATCAGGTTTTGAAACTTGAGGGTCAGACCTTTGACCCAGCTGGATTCACTGAAGGACTGAACACCTAAATGAGGCCTCCTGGGAGCCCGCCTGCCTTTTGCAGTAACAGAGCCCTGCCATCCAAGGGTGGCCTGGGAGAGCTGTGGTTTTTTATCTTTCGACAGTCAGATCTGTGCCTTTCCTAATGCCTGGGGCACAATAATGGGTCCTGGAAACACCCTCTGGGAAACCTTCCCCAGTCCTCTAGGCAAGAACTATTCTCTCCTTCCTCTGGGTGTCCCAGCATCCCCATCATAATCCTCAGTAAGCAGTGTCGTGTAATGAACTGGAAGCAGAGTCTAGCTCCCCTCCCACACCACTGTTGGCAGGGCCGTTGAATCAGTCTTCTCCAGGGCCTGGCCCAGCGCAGCACCCAGAACATGTAAGTACCCTTAGCAAAGGCGAATGGAAACAACAGCGATGTTCTCACCGTGCCCAGAACACACAGCTGTCTCAGAGTCACAGGTGCACTGAAGATGCATGCATCAGAAGTGTTTCAATGTAAGGTTTTTTTTTTTTCTCCAGCCAAGCAGAGTGACTGAGCATAAGCTCTGGAGCCAGCTGCCTGGGTTTGAGTCCTACCTCTGGCGCTTTTTAGCTCTATGATCGTGGGGGAATTATTTAACCTTTTTGTACCTCAGCTTTCTCATTTGTAAACTGAAAATAACAATACCTAACTTAAAGGATTGTTGTGGAGATTAAAATGAATCAGGATATGAGTATTTCAAAGAGTACGGGCACAGAGTAAGTGCTGTGTTTTAGCTTGCAATTATTATTTTTTGAAACTCTATTCACAGAAAAGATTAGAGGTTCTTTACACTATGAGGCAGAACCCACAGGTCAAGTACAGAACGATCAGGTTCAACAGCCCCACAAACTATAGGAGTAGGTTTAATAAAACTCACAGGAGAACAAAGACACTTGGAGTTTGCTTTTATTCCAGTGGTTCTCAAAGTGAGACCCCTGAGCTAGCAACTGCAGAATCAATCATCCGAGAACTGGTTAGAAATTCGCATCTTTCTGTCCCACCCTATACCTACTGAAATCAGAAACCCAGGGGCTGGGACTCAGTCTGTAGTTCAACAAGCCCTCCAGGTGATCCGATGTTCATTAATCTTTGCAAACCACCTCTTTCCCCTCACACCACCTACGGCGTGTTCCATCTAACCAGACTCTAAGGGCTGGTAATTCTCCTAAATCAGCCCCACTCTCCCAGGCCTCAGCCTCAGCCACATTTAGGTCCTCACCGTCTCGCCTGAATGAATGCAACAGCCTTCATCTGTTCTCCCTGCCTTACCCGGTTTCCTCCTAAAGCAATCCTCCAGATCACTTCCAGTGAAATCTCTTACACACAAACACAAAAACTATACTCTTCTGCCCACAGGCTACTTAAATTTTTGCCGCTTGCTAGCACACAATCCCTGTACTTCCCACTTGTCTTTACACACAACCACGCCCTCTGCCTAGAATGCCCTGTCCCTTCTTCATCTGTGAGGCAAACTCTTCAAAATCTACTCTGTACCTATCTTCTCATGTATTTTTTTTTTGTACAGTCATCTTTACTGTAACTCATGAATACATTAGAAATGGAACTTTAATAAAAGGAATCTAGGTTCTCATGGGCTTTTGCTTCTGTTCATTTAGCTATATAGTTAGAAAACCAACTTTGAGGATGAAAAAGGCCAAGTAACACCTTAGTTCCAATTTTTCATCTTGGGTATTCTAAAAGGGTTCCTGAGCCTCCCAGGTCCAAGAATCATAGTGTCTTTTTTTTTTTTAAGATTTTATTTATTTATTTTTAGAGAGAGGGGAAGGGAGGGAGAAAGAGGGAAAGAAACATCAATGTGTGGTTGCCTCTCACACACCCCCTACTGGGGACCTGGCCTGCAACCCAGGCATGTGCCCTGCCTGGGAATCAAACCAGCAACCCTTTGGTTTGCGGGTCCACACTCAACCCACTTACCAACACCAGCCAGGGCTTAGAACCATACTGTCTTAGTAGACCTGCCCATACTCACTGTCTTCCGTAATTCCTCATAAATTTTTAATGGGCCACCTGGCCAGTGGAACATTCCAGTACTCTACCAGTTCTTAATACAGATTTGGGGCTATGCCTGAGAATTTGCATTTCTGTCCTCCTGTTCCCTTTTTTACTCTAAAGGGAAGTTACTATCTTCCAAGAAATGGCATCATCACTTTACCAGCTTTAATGGACCCAAAAGCATTGTCAACTGCCAAAAGGTGAAGCTCCTCTTCTCTCCCCAAATCAAGTTATTTGGAATCTTGACTGAAGGCAAACCATACGAACGAAGAACAAAAGCCTCCCCCTACCTTTTAATGTATTCTGTCTGGAGCTTTGCCAGCACTGGAAAATTATTTTCATTTTTGCTAGCCTCATGATTTTAAAATATTTATTTATTTCTTGAATAGAAGCAAGGTTGGCTATCTCCAGTATACACTTATTTATCATTTATGGTAATAGTAATACCTAACAATGGTTAAGTGCTTTCATATGTCAGAAACTATTCCAAATCCTGGTAAGGACTGAATAGAAGAATGAACAGGAAAATGTTTTGTAAGATGCCAGGGTGCTATGTGTAATAGGTCTATTTCATGAATCCTCAAGAACAGAGATTACATGGATTATTCCATTTATATTTCTCCTGTGGCGGTAATGGAGTACAAGTAGTGATTAAAATTCTGGAGCCAGTATCCTGGGTTCAAATCCCAGCTCTGCCACTTGCCAGCTGAATAACTGGCCTAGTCAGGGCACCTCTTCTGTAAAGTGGGGACAATAACAGTATCTACGATTGCACGGTCACTGTCGCTGTGAGGGTTAAAGGAACTAATATGCGCAAAGCATTAAGGGTCCTGTTTGGAACTTCATACATGTCACATGTTATTATTTACCATGTTCTGTTCCTAGAATTTCCTATAAGCAATTTTTTTTCACACAAAATGAGACAAAGCATGGTAAAGTGGAAAAAAGTATCATGTTTTAGAATCAGAGAGACCAGAGTTCAATTCCTGGCTCATCAACTTATTTGCTGTATAATGTAAATCACATTATTTTAACTTTTTAGAGCTTGTTTCTTCCCTATTTCTAAAATAGAGGATAATAATACTCTGTTTAGTACTAAAGTACTGTTTAGGGCTCTTGTGAGGATTAAACAACAACAAAAACACAGATAAAGTGCTTATTAGTACACATTATGCTTTACACATAATGTGCATTCAATAACCAATAGCTATTTTCATCATTGTCAGTGATAACATGGCTTAATTTTTAAAATTAAAATACAGAGGACCCTTGAACAACATGGGGGTGGTTAGAGGCACCAACCCCCTCACCACACACAGTCGAAAATCCACGTACGACTTGGATCAGCCTTCCTTATGTGCGACTCCTCACTGCAGATCGAAAACACAGTTGACCCTTAAACACAAAGACTCAAACTGCACGTGTCCACTCGTATTATTAAAAAGTCGTCAAAATCAAATCCTTCAGAACAATTCTGTGAGTTCAATATTATGTTGTTCATCAGATGAGGACGATAATGCTCAGGGAGGCTAAACAACTTTGTTATCTTTCTCAATAATGAGAGACCAGGGGTTCAACCCCAGGATTGTATGAACTTTTTACACCACAATGCCCTTCTAGAATCCATGTCATAAATCCTCATTCAACAAATATATGCAAAGCCACCTACGCACGCACATTTGAGGCACTGTCTCTGTGCGCACACATTTCCTATCCTTCAAAAAACAGAATTTGCCCTGGCCGGTGTGGCTCAGCTGGTTGGAGCGTCATCCCATGACCAAAAGGTTACAGGTTCGATTCCTGGTCAGGGCACACACCTAGGTTGTGAGTTCGATCCTCCCTCCTCGATCCCCAGGCCGGGAGCATTATAATCCCCGGTCTGTGTGTGCGCGGGAGGCAACCAATGGATGCTTCTCTCCCTCCCTTCCTCTGTCTCTGAAAGCAATGAAAAGACAATGTCCTCAGGTGAGGATGGAAACCTCCCCCACCCCCAGAATTTGGTAACTAAAAATAGTAGCTAACATTTATTATGTATTCTACACCAGTTAAGTGTCGCAAGCACTTTGCACTTACACCTGCTGTATAGCTACCCCTGGACACAGCATGGACATAACAGAGAACCATGCAACACTCCATTTCAAATAGGGTGTATGGATAGCATGTTTTATTATTACTTTAAGTTTACTGTTCTCATAGTTACAGGCTACAATTTAGAAGTTTGAAACATATAGAATTTTCTCTAAAGAGAGAAACTTGCCCAAAGATGTGGAAGACGGTTAACTTTGTAAATACTGCCACTTGGCTCTCAGGAATACTTATCTGTCCTTTTCAAGCACAGGCTCTGGAGCCAGAGTCAACAATGTAAAATATAATCACAAACAACTCTGAGACATTCATCCTACACAAGTGAGCACAGAGATAGAGATATTATACTTATATTTATATAATATATACATATTTTAATATTATATTGGTCCACTGAGTATACATATTTTAACAAAAGATAAGAATCTATGTAATCCAGTTAAACATACATAAGATCAGGGTACACATTACATCAAAAGTTGGTGTTTATAAGTTACAGATATTTAATCTTTTCCAGAGTTTTTTAATTAAAAAAAATATTTTAAAAGCATTTCAAACATCTGTTCATTTTCCCAGTGCAAAAGAAGGTTGTTCAAGTCAACTTACCTTTTTCCTGAAGTGTAAGGGGAAGAGGAAACCCAAAACCACTACCTATCACCACTCCCATCGCGGCCTTCTCAGTCAACTTTTGCGTGTATCCTCAGTCACTGCATTAGTTTATCAAAATTTAAGCCTTGTGATTACAATTCAGCCCTTACTTTGTATGTATGACTTTTATGCTGAACTGTTTCAACTTACAAAAGTAGAAAAAAGCAGTGCAAGAAAGTGGTTTAAGTTTGTTTTAAGCTAAGCAGTCCAATTGTTTGTGGAGAGAAACAAAGCACCATTTCAAGATGAAATGAATGGGATGTTTTGGAATTATTCATAGGCTGGGCAGTAAATTACTGATAAACACAGATCAATACCACTTTGACTTGATGACCAGAGAGACTTTTAATTAGTTTTAAGTGCATTTTTCTTTATCTTGGTAAACAGGTATTCAATACATTGCCTAAGTCAGTAACCGATGTTAAAAAAAAAATTAAGATTACAACTTACAGCCTATTTCAAATTCAGCTTGTCTGCAAAGTCAGTTTTACAAAAGATAGGCTTTTAACACATGAAGAGTTCTAATAATTTGGCAGGCCTCTTCTCTCCCAATTAAAAAAAAAGATTTTTTGCCAGCCTGCCAATTTCATAGCCAAAAACCATGAAAAGAATAAACATTTTAAACCACAAAAATGGACAAAAAGCAATGTGATTAATACATGTTACTTTTTCATTTGTATTCAGTGGAAGTTTTTATATTTCAAGTAACTGAACCTTCATTAAAGAAAACAAAGAATATATATACAAAACATTAAAGTACCTTCCAGTTCTAGCTTGCTAAAGTTTCTTCTGCAAAAGTACAAAAATAAACCTACACGAGCTAACAAGGACAGTGCCGTAGCAACGGCAGAGCAGCTGCCACGCCATGTTTGCTCACCTTATACTGATGGGTATGTTTTAGGTGATTTTTCCTCCATTGTCTAGCACTTAATATTATGGAGAGGTATCTGTTTACCTAGAATTCTTTAAATTCAGTCTGAAGCTGTAATGGTTCAATCTAAAACATCCCTTTTTCAGTAATGGAGTCAATTTATGCAAAATATTTTCCTTGTCTATAAAAAAAGTTTTTTGATTCTATGGAAATACAAACCTGCACTTGAAACTAGTCAATCTGTACTACCATAAAAGAAATAGGATGTCCTATCCCTTCTCCTCCCTCATCCATTCAAATCAGGGGGGAATACTGCAAATTTTAAGAACCCCACTGGCTATCATCGGAGTAACTACAGAACAAGGGTAGCACAGGGGTGAAGTTATTTCTCTACATTCCAGAAGGCAGAGAAGCTTGGATGCTCTAGTTTAACACACAGAAGTAGCAGAGGCAGGCAAAAGCTCACAGTAAATGCACACCAGAACAGGGACCTAGGTGAAGTTGCCTAACTGGGTTACGGCTTTTACGGGGAAGTGGGGGAGACAAATCTGAAATGAATTAAAAAAAAAAAAAAACTTTTGTCACATTTACAGGAATCTCAAACCTTTTATATCCCCATGCTATGGAAGTTTTGATATACACTGTAAGTAGCTTCAGCATTCAGGAAGAAGAATGTTATATGGTTGACAAAGGCGACGGGAGTTCTTCATGCTTCTGAAATCTCAGACTTGCTGAGTGCGATGGCCAGTTCTAAGTCTTCTTGCTCTTGCTGGGTCAGGCGGGCA
Organism: Desmodus rotundus; assembly: GCF_022682495.2. NCBI lineage: Eukaryota > Metazoa > Chordata > Mammalia > Chiroptera > Phyllostomidae > Desmodus > Desmodus rotundus. Next base: position 34,308,037 of record NC_071389.1, read on the forward strand.
AGCCTCTGCTCTTCCTCTCTCTCACTTTCCCTCTTGGCCCATTCAATCATATCTTCTTCAGAGGGATACTGCCATGTAAAAGGCAAATGAATAAACACATGAATAGATTAATGAGTAAAACAAGTAAAAAGAAAAGAAGGAAAAATAGTTTTTACAAAGGGCATTAACTAGTTTCACCTGAAGGACACTGGAAATAGTCTTCTTACGTGTTCAATTTTTTTTCTGAAAACACCTTTAGTTTAACCAGTTACTAAATATGGTTTTATTTTAAAAATTAATGCAGTTTACAGCCAGTTTATAAAACTAAACATTAAAACATTATTTTAAAAAGTATATGCTTAAGGTGAGTTAGCAGATTTAAAAACAGGAGGGGGCTAGCCTTTTTATCTAACACAAAACACCTACCACTGCAGCTTCAGTGAGCATCCTCACATGACAAATCATCTTCAACTTAACCCCCTGGCAATTCCCTACCGCACCCTAACCTTCCGTACAGAAAAACTATAGAGCAAAGAATATGACGATTTTGCTGTACATACGATAAGAGTACTAGGCATAGCAAACAAGGTTTGGATGAAAATTTTTTTTAAATGCATTATAAAGATTTTTGCAGTCACTGAGAACTTTTTGACCCAGTCTAGATAAAACCTTAACATTGGTAATTAGGTCAGGGATATATTTTCATCCCAAAACAGCAATCTTGGCAGATACTAAATAAAAAAAATTCTACTTGCTTTCAAGTCCTGTTGTATTCAGGAATACCGTAATAGGATGAGTATCAGAATAGGATGAAATGAAAGAAATTGTCTGGTTTTTAAAAAATGATAGCTTTTCCCTAAGGAATTAGAGGAACTTTAAAATTTTTAATACTTAACAAATCTTTCATAATGAAAGAAAGAGACATTTTTAAGATTTTATTTATTTATTTTTAGAGAGGGGAAGGGAGGGAAACATCAATGTGTGGTGGCCTCTCATGCGCCCCCTACTGGGGACCTGGCCCCCAACCCAGGCATGTGCCCTGACTGGGATCGAACTTACAACACTTTGGATCACAGGCCAGCACTGAATCACTCAGCCACACCAGCCAGGGTGAAAGACATTTTTACTATGAGCTGCTTCGTATTATACTATGCTGAGATTCTGGAGTATAAAATGCGCAAAATGCCTCAGCTAATCGCAGCTAATGCCTTGTTCAAGACTCATTCCAAACAGGTTTCAACTTGCCGAAATAATAGTTAATGTATTAAATGCCACGAACTGCCAGAAGGTTACTTTATATTAAGAGGATTAAAATCTCTTAAGGAGTAATGCTGGATTCTATGTTTGAAAAACTCAAATTCCATTTAACAAAAGTAAAGTCAGTATAATTCTGATATTCCATTTTCCAACAATCAAGATACTAATTCCTATTCTGCTTCTTCGCTTTCAGAAGAAGCCACTGGTGCTGAGAGTACAGAGTCGAAATCTGGGTAGCTCAGTTTAATTCGGCTGACTCGGTGTATGCAGATTCCGGCCTACTCCTTTCTAACTGGAAATGGCTGCTGGGACAAAGTGACTGGCTGGGCGACACAAGGCCACACTGAAGGAGGCACAAAGTGGAGTGTGGCCAGGTTACCTGGCCACTAGATCTCCCAATTTCTCAAATCATCAAGGGCTTTAGGTGATAAGTAAAGGAGAATTCCTTTGTTACAGAATAAACAGGGATAATGAAAGTCATTATCATTGAAAAAAATCTGGAAAATCAAACTGTAAGCTACTCTAAGAATTTTATTTTTTAAAAAGCCTTGCTTTTTATCAAAAATGATGGCATGTGTCACTGCTGTATGTCCCTCCACAGGGACACCCCCACGGCTGGTTTTCTCATCTGTGTGGTGTCCCAGGCCCTGCCTCTGTCCTCATCACAGCACCCCCGCGTGTTTTCACTGGCCTGCCGGCTCAGTCAGCTCTGGGAGAGGTCAAAGTACAAACGCAAGGCTAGTGCAGTAGAGCCCTCCAAATGAAGAAAGATTTGTTTAACGCTTTAATGATTGTGTTTCATAAAACTGACATTAACAAACGCTATTATGTAAAGCCAGAGTTTTACTTTCTATTCAGAATTCCTGGCCCCATCCTGTCATGCAATAGTCTTTGACTAGTCTCCAGAAATCTACAAAGCTTTATACACAAACACACGTACACAGTAACAAATACACAACATCATTATTGGCATTACTGGTTCAGTGGGCAGACAGCAAATGACTGTGTAATGGCCCATCATCCACAACAATTCGCAACACAGTAACCATAAGGGTTTTACTTAAGTTCTTTACCAAGACGAAGAGAAAGGTTTACAAAACAACTGGTATATATCACAAGAAATAAGACTACTAAAATCATTTGTGTAATGGAATAATTTTAGAACCATCAAAACAGAAGCAAACAGAGGTTTTGGTTGGGGAAGAATAAAGATCATTTTTAGTAGGTTGGTAAATTTAGTTGGAATGATGTGTATTTGGCAGACTCCAAAGTAATCTTTGAAAACCCTTCAAACTGTAAATGGAAATATTCTCCCCCAAACAGCCCATTCACAGTACTTACAGCACTGAAGTTAGCAAAATTGCTTGGGTCAGCCTCTTTATTGGTAGTGGTAGTAGTAGTAGAAGTAAATGGATCGCAAAACATATCAGGATCTTTTTCTTTGGGGCTATCATTGACTGGGAAAGGCTGAAATGGATCATTCAGTTTAAAGGGATCGGAAGAATCCAATTTGTTGATGGGTCTTTTTCCTGGATCAAAATCATTACAATTAACTCAACCAGCAAATACGGCAAACACAAACACACAAGAACACGAACACAGGGAGCATTAAAGAACTGGGGGTGGGGGAAAGGGGTGAGTGCTTAAAACACATTCCCAATATGGTCTTACGTGGCCACACCAACGGTCTAACCTCAGTTTTTCACACAACTACGTTCCAGCTCCACGTAGGTAAATTAAATAGCAAAAGAGAAAGGGATGGGCCAGAAATCCTTCTTTTGCCAAGAGAATACACCTTTTCTCCCCCAAAATAGCATGTCTCCAGGAAAAGAGAGAAAACAAAGGATGTAACAGGAGAATGTCAAAGAATGAAGACAGCAATGCCTCTGCTACTAAAACCTCAGCCTGAGACAGTTATCCACGGGCGGCAGGAAGGGAAAATGACCTTTGAAAAATGCTAATATTCTTCTGATCTTTTCTCCGGATCTATATACAACACCCAGGAACATGAAATTAAAATTTACTTTGGCAAACCCCACCTACTTCTTGCCATCTACAATGTATTACTGAAGAAGAGAGAGTAGGATGACGCACGGGCCTAAATCTTTGTGTTTGCTGGTAATCTCTGACCAAACAACAGCATATTGTTGCTCATTAATTCATGGTCATTTTCAAACAAGCTCTCAAATTCTAAAGTCTTAAACTTAGTACTTCTTGAAGAAAAGTAAGAATAGGTGTTAAAGTGTCTCCAAAAATACATATTTTCCTAAAATGTGTTAAACTGGTGATAGCAATCCTATCAACAGAGTCTTCCCATCGCTGCAACAGCTCACAGAAGATGTTCATATTTCGTAGCTCAGAGGATCCTCCCGACAGTCCTTGCAGGGGGGCAGAACCAGAATCACTGCCGCGCCTGACATCTGGGGGGGGGGGGGGGGCGGTCTCCGAAACCACACCCTCAAGATCACAGAGCCAGTCAGAGCACATCCGGAATTAGAGCCCAAACCTTTGAGCTTCCAGTCCAGTACTCTCTCCAACAACCCGTCCTGTCTTTGATCTCTCTAGTGACAGACACTCGCTGTGCTGCAGATTGAGTTAAAGCACTAGTATATTATTTTACTTAGGACTTAAAAAAAATACCTTCACTTTTGGCATCATACAAGGCCAAAAAATTAAATGAGCAAATTGACTCTTATTTGTTTAATACAGTCTGACAACCTTACCCTCTAGCGATATATATGATATAGGCTGCTTTCCTTAAAGATAGAAATCACTTAACTTGATTACCTGATTTTTCAACAGATAATTGAGTATGAACAATGATGTACGCAATTCCTTTAAGCCCAGGAAGAAAAATTAATCTTCCCCAGAAATACCACAGGAAGGTTATTGTGAAAAGGAAAGAACAGTAATCTACAGCTACTGTGGCTGAAAACCTCCCAAGGAATGATGTATGATGTGAAGAACGATGTCCAGATGCCTCTTCTACGATGACCCAGCAGCACCGCCACTCAGGCTGGCCTTTCCTGCCACTTCTCACGAACTTGATCATCTTCATTAAGAAACCCCCCCCCTCGCCATGTGTCAGAGAAAACCGCCCCCCAACCCCTTTTCTTTGTATAGTGCTAAAAATTTAAAAAAAAACTTTAAGAATTTGTTCCTGGACCCCCAAAAAATCATTTTATAAAACAAAGGAGTCTATTATTAGATGAGGTAAAATACTTTTTTCAAAAAAAAAAAAACCACTTCCTTTTCAAAGCACTATATTGCTAAATTCTGGATAGCAAAAAGCCGTATATTCTCACATTAAAGAATTTAAGACTTCACATTTGTCAAGAAAAGTCTTCCAACTAATCTTCTCTTATAGAAATTAATCAAAACACCAAAGTGTAGGAAACTATTGTTCAATGGTAATCGATGAGCTTCAAAAAAAGCAAGAGACTTCAATAGTACTTTCTTTTTTCCATTTACTGCCTCTCTAAAATGATTTAAAAAGAAATTCACTTATGCCAGAAACATAGTTCCTGACAGTGACACTGGCTGGCCCCTTGGGTGACGTCTGTCACTCTGTGTTGGGGTCAGAAGAGAGGACAGCAGCAGGCTCCTGCCACGTTTTCTGACTTGTTTTAAGGCCCTTTAGACAAATCTATAAATAAGGCCCACGTAATACTTTAAGACAAGGAAAAGATCTTGTTGATTTAGGGAAGGTGCTAACTCTCATACCAGGTGGCGGTGGGCAGGGTCTTGTTGGAGTTCCGACCTTTGGTGGCAGTGCAGGGGGAACATCTTCACTTTTGACTGGTGCTTCCTCCAGCGTATTTTTTGTAACAACCACATTGCTGGCAGAGCTCGATGTGGCTGAACTAAAAGGATCTTCATTGTTGACCTTTGTTTGAAAAGAAATGTTTATGCATGGTTATATATATTATACCAACCAAACTGTATATGATCATGTAGCATTTGAAGAATGGCCTCCAGTATTATGCAGCTTTATTTATTTCAATTCTGAAGCACTGACATTTTAACCTTTGTATTCAGGGCCATAGGAAGAATTTTATTAAATTGTTCTATATGAGTAGTAAAGTATAACATCGTCTTCTCCCTCCCTCCCTCCCTCCCTCCCTCCCTCCCTTCCTTCCAAGATTTTATTTATTTATTTTTGGAGAGGGGAAGGGAAGGAGAAAGAGAGGGAGAAAAATATTAGTGTGTGGCTGCCTCTTGCACGCCCCTCACTGGGGACCTGGCCAGCAACCCAGGCATGTGCCCTGACTTGGAATCAAACTGGCAACCCTTCAGTTTGCAGGCCAGCACTCAATCCACTCAGCCACACCAGCCAGGGCAACATCACTATTTATTAAGAGCAACAGGTCACACCAAAACAAGCCAACTCTGGATCAACAGTTTGTCAAGCTTCAGGCAACACAAAACCACCTGAGGCCATTTTAAAGGGACTACGTACCTTCCCTCAAATGAGTATCTGATCTGAATGATTTAAAAAAAAAAAAAGATTTCACGCTTTCCAATGTATATTTAAACATAGGCAAGATTTAGCAAATGCCAAAAACATGGCATTTTGAAAACATTAAAGACAGCTTGAAATCAGTGTTTTAAAGCAAAGTGAGCCATGGAACCATAATTTGAGTCTTTATGTGAGTCTGAAGACCCCATCTTTCTAATACATGCAGTAATGAAAGATTCACTTTCTGTAATAAATCAGATGGTATGATTTTAGATCTATTTAGGCCAGTATTTCTCTACAGGAGCACTACTGATATTCTGGGCTGGCCATAATTCTATGCTGGGTGGGGGGGAGGGGAGACTGGACAGGGCGTTTGCAGGGTGTTTAACAGCATCCCTGCTCTCTATCCACTAAATATGAGTAGTCCCCCTCTCCAGCTGTGACGCCCAAAAATATCTTTAGACATTGACAAATGTTTACTGGGGGTGGGAAGAGCAGGGAAAGTAACACTCAGCTGAGAAACAATGGCATAGACAATTTGACTCTAATTTTACCGTTTGGGCTTTAATCAGTCCTACAGCTACCCTAGAAAGTAGGTAGCAGACATATAAGTGCTGGACTATGTGTTTTATTAATTGTCTTAATATAAACCTGACAGCCTTAGAACAACAACAACAACAAAACCAATTAACCAATGCAGCGAGGATGGAATGGAATGCCCAGATTATACAACTATTGACCCAGACAATCAAGGGGATAAAAATGTAGTTCAACTGGAAGAAACATGTTTTAAAAGACAGAAGACTCTTAAAAATGAAGTTGTTGAGCAAACTTGTCAGTAGAACACTATAATTGCCTGTACCCTCATCACTGTCTTTATTAATAGAAATACATCTACTTTAATTATATCTTACCTTTCATTTCTATCTGAAATCAACATTCGCTACGATTTACTGAAACCAAGTTGCAATGTCTGTGAGAGGCTTAAATAATAGAAAGGAAGGGCTGCTCTTTTGGTGGAGACATAGCGTATTTTACTTTCCCACTAATCAATTTAGATTACCTTTGACAATGTGCTGAAGTCAGCAAATCCATCTTCAAATGATTCATTTCCAAAAACAGAAGCAAAGGGGTCTGTGGCTGAAATGAATAAAGAAAATCAATACACTAGGACAGGAAGACATCAAATTTCATGTCCTCTTTTGCTTGGTAATATTTCAGAGAGATGAAAAATATCTAATTCCAAGTATCAGTCCTGAATTTCTGACTTAAGTCCACAAAGAGAGTGTACACATTGATATCCCTACAGGATAAATATATTCCTCTGTATAAATCAACTGATAAATGATGTAGGATAAAATAAAAATAGGTAAACTAACTCTAGGGAAAGCATTTAACACTGGAACGACTGGGGAGCAAGACAGACTGCCCAATCCAGGGTTCCAGTACGGGAAAAGAAAACCTCAAAACGTCTGGCTGTAAAAATCTGTGGGGGTTGTGGCAGTAGGAGAAACTCCCAGCATCACAGGAATTTGTTGGAGAGACCCACAGGGTCCTAGAACATACACAAGTCTATCCACCTGGGTACCAATCTAGAAGGGCCTAATTTGCTTGTGGGTAGTGGGAGAAGTGACTGAAAGCCAGCCAAAAGCAGAGCAAGTGGTATTGTTCCCACTCAGACCCCTCCCCCACATACAGCACCACAACCCATAGACATGGGTTATCCTGCCCTGGTAAATACCAATGGCTCCTCCCCTTATAACATAACAGGTGCACAGAGACAAAGAAATATGGCCCAAATGAAAGAACAGATCAAAACTCCAGAAAAACAACTAAGCAACAAAGACATAGCCAACCTATCAGATGCAGAGTTCAAAACACTGGTAATCAGGATGCTCACAGAAATGGTTGAGCATGGTCGCAAAACAGAGGAAAAAGTGAAGGCTATGAAAAGTTAAATAAAGAAAAATATACAGGGAACCAACAGTGAAGGGAAGGAAACCGGGACTCAAATCAACGATTTGGACTAGAAGGAAGAAATAAACATTCAACCAAAACAGAATGAAGAGATAAGAATTTAAAAAACTGAGGAGAGGCTTAGGAACCTCCAGGACAACTTTAAATGTTCCAACATCCAAATCATAGGGGTACCAGAAGGAGAATAGGAACAGCAAGAAAGAAACTGAAAACTTATTTGAAAAATAATGGAGAACTTCCCCAATCTGGCAAAGGAAACAGACTCCCAGGAAGTCCAGGAAGCTCAGAGAGTCCCAAAGAGGTTGGACCCAAGGAAGCACACCCCAAGGCACAACATAATTATAATACCCAGAATTAAAGCAGAGAATTTTAAAAGTAGCAAGAGAAAAGGAGACAGTTACCTTCAAAGGAGTTCCCATAAGACTAGCAGCTGATTTCTCAAAAGAAACCTTGCAGGCAAGAAGGGGCTGGAAAGAAGTATTCCAAGTCATGAAAGACAAGGACCTACATCCAAGATTGCTCTATCCAGCAAAGCTATCATTTAGAGTGGAGGGCAGATAAAGTGCTTCCCAGATAAGGTCAAGTTAAAGAAGTTCATCATCAGTAAGCCCTTATTATATGAAATGTTAAAGGGACATATCTAAGAAAAAGAAGATCAAAACTATGAAGAGTAAAATGACAACAAACTCACAACTATCAACAACTGAACCTAAAACAAAAACAAAGCAAACAACTAGAATAGGAACAGAATCACAGAAATAGAGATCACATGGAGGGTTATCAGCGGGGAGGGAGAGAGGGGAGAATGGGGACAAGGCATAGGGAATAAGAAGCACAAATGGTGGGTACAAAATAGACAGGGGTAGGTTAAGAATAATATAGGAAATGGAGAAGCCAAAGAACTTATATGTATGACCCATGGACATGAACTGAGGTGGGAGGGGGGCAGGGAATGATAATGGGATGGAGGTGCAGGGCGTAGGGGAATAAAGGGGAGGAAAAAAAAAGAGAATACATGTCAAATAATATAGCTCCCAGGTACTTTAAACATTTCTAATAAAGACATCAAGAATTTAAAAAAGCTAGACTCCATTAATTCCACATTTTCATACTAATCCTTCAAGGTCCATTTTGAATGCTACTTCATTCACAGGCTTGAAATAACCTAGGCAATTTCACCTCTAATTCCCAGAGCAAGAAGCTAATTCCTTCTTTGTGGCACTGACTGCATTCTAGGTTCGTACTATAGTTATCTATGATTGATCTATTACCCTTCCTAGATTTTTAAAAAAAAAAATCCTCACCTGAGGATATGTTTATTGTTTTGAGAGAGAGAGGAAGGGAGGGAGGGCGAGAGAGAGAGATGAGAGAAACATCAATCGGTTGCCTCCATTTGCACCCTGACCAGGGGTCAAACCCACAACCTTTTGGTTTATAGGACAATGCCCCAACCAACTGAGCACCTGGCCAGGGCACCCTTACTGGACTGTAAGATCCTTAAAAACAGGGAATAAGGCTTAGCCAATGAAAAATGATGGCCCCAAAACATTTGTTGACCATATAGCAAGTCCAGGAAAATAAGAAAACACAGTCCCGACGTCTGGGAAGTTCACAGTCTAGTGAGAAACATGTAAGCAAACCATAATAAAACAATCTTAAATGAGCTATTTGAGGTTATGGAAAACCTGTTGTAGGAGTCACTACCTATCTGGGAGAATTAGGAAAAGTATTGAAGAAGTCACTACAGTTGAGGTAGGCCTTTTAAATAAGGGATGGGATCTGCCAAATAGATGAAGGTGGGAGAGAGAAAGTCATTCCGGGCAGAAGGCACAGTAACTGCAAAAGCAATGGTTTCACCCATGCTCCACCGGCATGAGAAATCACCTGTTCCATCCCAGCGCACCTATCACACAGACTAACGTTTCCGGTATGAATGAACTCATCTGCTTGGAGATAGGTTTCACCTGTTCAGGCATAAGTTCTACCAATAAAGTCAAAGAATGTTTATAGGCATTACTGCTTAATACAGGAAAGTACAAAGAAAGAAAGGTCGGTGCAGGGGAAGAGACCTGTGAAAGAGAGGGTAAGACAGAACAAGCTAAGAGGTGCGGAAAAAGTCTCCCTGTCCTTCCTCAACTCTTCATCTCTACGTCAAATCAGTTTTAGAACAACAGTGCCCACCCACTATTTACGTGTGTGAAGTGTGTCCTTACCCTAACACTGAGTATACCATGGACATAAACAGAAGAGAGGCAAGGGAGATATACAGGGGTAGGCAAAAGTAGGTTTACAGTGGGAGTACATGAAACAGAGTATATTTGTGTATTATACTATTTATTTGTATTACAACTCTAAACCTACTTTTGCCCACCCTGTATATTATTTTTTGTTTGCTTTGTCACCCAGACAGTCATGGGGTGGAGGAAGTACAGAGAGGTGGGTAGAAGCACAGACAAAATTAGTCCTCCAGGGATACGTAACGACTCAGAGCCTGAAGAGGATGTGGAAAGTCCAGAGTTCCAGGAAATCCTGCAGCTTCAGCTATGAAAGATGCTTTATTATTATTATATATCTGCTGAGTCCAACAGCCTGGGGCCCAGCCTAGTCATGGGTGCTGGTTCAGGCCTTCCCTTCTTTCTCCTCCTCTTCCTGTTACTCCTGATACCAGGGCAGCTGAGGTACCGCCAGAGTACAGATGCTCTCCTGACTGGTAGACGGGTGACGAGGGAAAAGAAGTTGGGCTCACTTCACTGGTGGGACTGAGAAATCTGCTTCTTGCTTCTCCTCTGCCATTGTCCCAGAGCTATTACAAGAAGTCCTAATAATACATGTGTGGCAACAGTGCTTAGTTAGGTCAGGTTTGACTGAAATTCTGACAAAAAGTGCACACTGTGAAATAAATGAATAAAAAACATGGCATTTATGTATGAAACATATGCTACTGTAGCAAACTAGAATTTTTCTACAATTTCTTCATCGAAGCAAATCAAATATTTAGCATTGGTCAAACACACTGGGAAATGTATCCTGAAAGAATGACAATGTATTTTGCCCAAATTGGGGAATCAGTAAGACTCTGGCTACTTTCTCTGGTATCGATCGTGACTGATAGGAAGCAGAGGCCTGCTCAGAAACTGGAAGGAGTCACTGAGTGTGAACTTGTTTAGAGCACGTGTGAGACACCTGCTGAGGAGTCCCAAAAATAACACAGGAGGAAGTCAGCAGGGGGCTTACTACCTACTGATGCCCCCAGGCTCTGTGGGCCAGCAGAACCAGGCTTTAAATGCAAATGTGGCCTCACTAACACCCTCTTCTCCCCAGGAATAAAGGTAATGAACACTCTGGAAAAATACATAAAAGCCTAAGAAAAAATGTCATCCATAATATCATTTCCAGAAATAACCTGTACCAATATCTTAGCGTACTTCTGTAACAGCTTTTTATCCTGGTATTTCTTCCTTACATATCTGAGATCATACTATGCTGACATGTTTTGTCATGTGTGATGGATAAAGCCACACTTTAGGCATACCACATTTTATCCCTTTACCCCGATTCAATTTATAGCATTCACCAGGACCCAACTTATCCCATACAAGCTCTATTACAGAGAGGAATTCTGTTTTGTAGACCTCTGGATCTTCAAGGCCGAGAACAAGGTCTGGCAAATAAGATGGAACTCATATTGTTGAAAATATTTTAAAAAATTAAAAAAGGAGGACAGAAACCACCTACTTGTCCAGATGACCAGCAAGGAAAAAGGGAAACCAGTTTTAAGGCTCACAAATAAATCCCATAGAACAGCTGTCTACCAGAGAATCTTGGGAGGAGCAAGCACTCTTTTTTCCCCCCCATGACCCATTTATGACCCACAAGATAATCAAGCTCAAGCTCACTGAAAACCTTCAAAAGGTCCTCATGAATAACCTGAGATACAGATACTGGTCATTAATAAAGGATCCACTTTCTCAAGCCGGTCTCCGATTCATTCACTCACCCCCTGACCCACTCATCCACTCACGTTTACTAAGCATCTATTATGTGTTCAAGGCTTGGTACTAGGCATTCAGAGGGGAAAAAGGCATGACACCTACCTTCAAGGAACTCATGATTTAACTAAGTGATACACATACACACAATTGCTACAGAGTAAGTGTTAAAACTCAGAGACAGAAAAAGAGAGGCAACAACTACGTTATGAGAAAGAGGCAAAGACGACTTCACGAGAAAGTTTCACTTTCTTTTACTGGTGGACAGAAAGGAGATGGGAGAAGGGAGACATACACATACCACACACAGCTCATGCAAACATATTTTTCTTTTTTTGTCTTACACACCTGCTCATGTGCACACATTTCTTTTTTTGATTTTTGATTTTTTTAAACAATTTTTTAAATATTTATTTATTTTTAGAGAGAAGGGAAGGTAGGGAGAAGGAGAAAGAAACATCCCTTGGTCGCCTATGCACGCCCCCAACCAGGGACCCAGCTCACAACCCAGCTATGTGCCCCGATTGGGAATCAAACCCGCGACCTCTCAGTCTGCAGGGAAATGCCCAACCCACTGAGCCACATCAGTCAGGGATTTTCTTTCTTTCTTTCTTTAGATTTATTTATTTTTTTTTAGAGAGGGGAGTGAATATCCAATGTGAGAGAGAAACACCGAAGGGTTCCCTCCCACACACACTGCTAAGTGGGACCAAACCTGCAACCCAAGCATGTGCCCTGACCAGGAATCGAACAAGCAACGTTTCATTTTGTGGGACAATGCCCAACCGAGACTCACCAGTCAGAGCATGCACACACATTTTTCCATTCAAAAATTAAGTGGCCTTGGAGGAGAAAGTCATGGACTGTGGCTTGTGGAAATGAAGAAAATTAAAGAACATGAAAGAAAGCAGAAGCTAAGAATCATAAGATATATGAACACCTGTGTGCTTAGCCTGAGTCATTGCCTGTAAAAACGAAGACCTACCTACTTGGAATTTTACTACTGCTGGAGCCAAAGATGCTCTGGGGATGCCACAAGTTCCCTTCTACTCTTCATGATGTTGTAAAGCTTTAATTAAGAGTTGGGCCCTGGCTGGTGTGGCTCAGTATATTGAGCATCAGCCTGCAAACCGAAGGGTACAGTTCGATTCCCAGTCAGTACATATGCCTGGGTAGCGGGCCAGGTCAGGTCCCCAGTAGGGCGCACGCGACAGGCAACCACATATTGATGTTCTTCTCTCTCTCTTTCTCCCTCCCTTGCCCTCTGGCTAAAATAAATAAGTAAAATCTTTAAAAAAAGAGTTAGAAAGACTCTGCATTTTCTCCGTCAGGAGTTAGTAAAATATCCCATGCAAAAAATTTTCTGGCAACAGAACTAATCTCATTTATAATGAAGTGGCAAAAGAACTTTTACAAATTGAAATAAAGTGTATGTAGAAACTAAGTAACCTGAATTTTCTTGCTTCTGTTTTCTTTCTTAGCTCTGTAATATGTCTACCCATCAGTAGGAAACGCTAAAAAGACCCCGATGTGAGGCAAAATATTAAAAAATTTTAATGTCCTTCTGTGTGTCATGCCTACTATACTTTAGAGGTAGATGCGTGCAGTAATTTATCATTTAATTAATTAATTAATTTTTTATTTTTAGAGAGAGGGGAAGAGAAGGAGAGAGAGAGGGAAAGAAACATCAATGTGTGTTTGCCTCTCGTGTGCCCCCCACTGGGGACCAGGCCCACAACCCAGGCATGTGCCCTGACTGGGAATCAAACCAGAGACCCTTTGGTTTGCAGGCCGGCACTCAATCCACCGAGCCACACCAGCCAGGGCTAGCATTTAATTTTTAAGAACAAAAGTTTATGCTTATGTTTTTATTTTGAAAGCTTACAGTTTTCTTTTTTAAAATTTATTTAAATCATTTTTTATTTTCCAATTACAGCTGACATACAATATTGTATTCATTTCAAATGTACACCCCAGTGATCAGATATTGTATAACTAAGTGAACATCCCACTAAATCTCATACCTATCTGACACCATGCACAGTTATTAGAATATTATTGACTACGTATTTCCTATGATGTACTTCAGATCCCCATGGCTATTCTGTAACAAGCAACCTGTACTTCTTAATCATTTCACCTTTTTCACCCATTCCCCTAACCTGTCTCCCATCTGGCAACCCTCAAAATGTTCTCTGTATCTATGAGTTTGTTTCTGCTCTGCTTCTTTAATCTGTTTTTTAGACTCAATTGTTGAAAGATATGTATTTATTGCCATTTTATTGTTCATATTTTCTATCTTTTTTTCCCCCTTCTTCTTAAAGAAGACCTTTTCATGTGTCATGCAATACTGTTTGGTGGTGGTGAACTTTAACTGTTTCTTTTCTGGGAAGCTCTTTATGTCCTTTGATTTTAAATGAAGCTTTGTTGGATAAAGTAATCTTAGTTGTAAGTCCTTGCTTTTCATCACTTTGAATATTTCTTGCCAACCCTTTCTGGCCTGCAAAGTTTCTTTTGAGAAATCAGCTGATGGTCTTATGGCAGCTCCCTTGTAGGTTATTAACTGCTTTTCTCTTGTTGCTTTTAAGATACACCTTTGTCCTTAACCTTCTGCATTTTAATTATGTGTTTTGGTGTGGGCCTCTTTGAGGTCATCTTGTTTGGGACTCTCTGTGCTTCCTAGACTTATCTGTCAACATAGAAGTCCTAACTAGAATAATTAGGCAAGGTGAAAAAGAGCACCCAACTGTAAAAGAACAAGTAAAATTATCTGTGTTTGCAGAAGACATGATCTTAGATGTAGAAAACTAAAGGTTCCACAAAAAAACCTATTTAGAACAAATGAATTCAGCTAGTAAGATAAAAAAACCAATACACAAAACCCAGTAAGATTTCTATATACTAATAATAAACAATCTGAAAAGGAAATTAAGAAAATAATTTCAGCCCTGGTCAGGTGGCTCAGTTCATTGGAGCATTGAACAATACACCACAAGGTTGTGGGTTCGATTCCCACGGGGAGGCAACTGATTTGATGTTTCTCTCATACATCAATGTTTCTCTTTCTCTTTCCCAGCTCTAAAATCAAGAAGCATATCCTTGGGTGAGAATTAAAAAGAAAAAGGAAAGAAAATAATTTCATTTGAAATAGCATCAAAAAGAATAAAATACTTAGGAATTAACTTAACCAAAGCATACTAAACACTGACAATTATAAAACATTCTGTAAGTAAAGAACAAATAAATGGAGAGACAGCCCACGTTCGTGGATTAGAAGACTTAATATTGATAAGATTTTTAATACTATCCAAAGCAATCTAGAGGCTGAATGCATTCTCTATGAAAATCCCAATGACATTTTTTGCAGAAACAGAAAACTCATTCTAAAATTCATATGGAATCTCCAGGAACCCTGAATAACCAAAACAATTTTAAAAAAGAATACAGGCCTCAAACTTCCTTTTTTCAAGACCTACTACAAAGTTACAGTAATCAAAACAGTGTGGTGCTGGCATTAGACATTTAGACCACCAAAACAGCCTAGAAAGCCCAGAAACAAACCCTTGCATATATGGTCAAATTATGTTCTGCTAGGATGCCAAACCACTCAGTACAGAAAGAGCAAGTGCTTTCAATAGATGGTGTTGGGAAAACTGGATATTCACATGAAAAAGGAATGAAGTTGGACCCTTACCTTAAAACATATACAAAATTTAACTCAAAATGGATCGGGATGGGGGGATGGGTAGAGGTGGGAGAGGGTATACAGGGGATAAGGAGTAAGAGAAAAAAGTACGATAAAAAATAAACTATTAAAAATGGATCAAGGACTTGAATGTAAGATTTAAAACTATAAAACTGTTGGAAGAACACATAGGGGAAAGCTACATGATATACGTAGCTATACTTTCTCGCATATGACATTAAAAGCATAGGCAACAAAGAGCAGATACAGTGAACTACATCAAAATTTAAAAGCTTTGTGTACCAATGGACAGTATCACATGATGAAAAGGCAACCAATGGAATGGAGGAAATGTCTGCAAATCATATGTCTCATAAGGAGTTAAATCCAGAGCATATAAAGAATTCATTCCTACAACTCAGCAATAAAAAAGCAAACATCCAATATGAAAAATGGGCAAAGTACTCAAATAGATATTTCTTCAAAGAAGATATCTAAATGGCCAATAAGCAAGCACGTGAAAAGATGCTCTGAACATCACTAATCATTCGGGAAATGTAAATGAAATCAGTGAGATGATACTTGACACCCTTTAGGATGGCTATTACCAGAAAACCAGAAAGTAGTAAGTATTGGTGAAGATGTAGAAAAATTGGAACCCTTGGAATGTAAAATGGTACAGCTGCTGCCCTGACTGGTGTGGCTTCAGCTGGATGGGCATCATCCCACAAAGCAAAAGGTCGCCGGTTCATTCTCAGTCAGGGTGCTTATGAGAGGCAACTGACTGATATTTCTCCCTCACATCGATGTTTGTCTCCCTCTCTTCCCTTCTCTCTAAAATTAATTTTAAAAAATTAAAATGGTATAGCTACTATGAACAACAGTATGATAGTCTCTCAAAAAATGAAAAATAGAATTACCATATGATCCAGCAATTTCACTTTTGGGTATATACCCAAAAGAATTGAAACCAGGGGCTGAAACAGATATTTGTATACTAATATGAAGGGTAGCATTATTCATAATAGCCAAAATGTGGCAGCAACCCAAGTGTCCGTGGATGTATGGGCGGATAAACAAAATGTGGTACAGACATACAATAAAGTATTATTCGGTCTTAAAAAGAAAGGAAATTCTGATACATGCTACGACATAGATGAACCTTGAAGACATCATACTTAAGAAAATAAGCCAGTCGCAAAAAGATAAATGCTGTATGACTCCACTTATATGAGGTACCTAGAGTAGTCAAATTCATAAATAAACGTGAAGTACAAACGGAAAGTAAATAAATGGTGGCTGCCAGAGCCTGGCAGGAGGGGCAGTGGGGAGCTTTCCCTTCGTGAGTACGGACTTTCAGGTTATGACGATAAAACCAGTTCTGGAGATGGGGGGCGTGACGGCCGTGCAACAATGTGAGTGTACGTAACACCACTGGACCGTACACTTAAAAATGTTTAAAATGGTAAATGTTATGTTATATGTATTTTACCACAACATTTAAAAAACCCACTTATCAGAACAACATAAACAATATGCCCCATCCCCAAGATTTTCATCCAGTGGGCTACTATCATATGCTCCGTGAGGAGAGTAATTTATTCATCCATTCATTAAGCAATATTATGTGCCCACACATGGTTTAATGTTCTTGGACTACATCAGTGCATACAAAGATCCAGGTTCCTAAGGAACTTAAAATCTAGTGGAAGAAGAAGATAGATAAAAGAAAAACAAAGTAATTTGTACTGTATGCTGTAATTAGCTGTAATGAACAAAGAAAGAGTACGGAATAATTGTAAGGCAGGAATGCTGGGATGCGTGGTGGAAGTTGTAAATGTTAAAGAGGGTGAATAAGCTCAGTGAAGTGACAGTTGGGTGAAGGTCTGTTAGAGGTAATGGAGAACAAACATCATGTGGAGAGATGAAGAAAGATCAGCCCGGGAACAGGGAACAGGGAACGGGTAAGGGCAAAGAGCCTAAGGAACACCAGCCCATTGTTTGAGCAACAGCGCAGGACACTGTGGCTGGAGCAGATCAGTACAGGGCATGCTGATTAGAGGTATCATTAGAAAGTTATAGGCCGCTGTAAGGCTTTCACTGGACATAACTTGAAGACAGAGCCAGATTTCCTCACAGCCAGGGATGGAGTGATAGAAAAAGAAGAACCACGGATGACTTTGAGGTTTCAGGTCTTAGCAATATTAAAAATGAAATAACCATGAATTAAGATGGAGAAAGCTTTATGAGTAGCAGGTCTGGGAAGGAAGATGAGGCGTTCGGTGTTATTAGACATGTCGTGTTAGGTATATCTAGCAGGTCATTTGCAGCAGGTAGTTGGGTATATGAGTCCAGAGTTCAGGAAAAAAGATGTGGCTAGAGCTATGAATCAGCATATTGATGGAAAGAATCAGCAAAGGAGACACGAGGAATGACCAAAGAGGTCAGTGGAAAACCAGAGACCTCAGATGGACCCACTGGGTCCATCTATTACTCCTTCTTAACCCTGTGAAACAGCTCCATGTGTGAAAATCGAATGAGACCAAGTACGGAAAAACAGCACATGGAGTGCTGGACTTATGCAGGTGCTCAATAAACAGTGACATCATGATCAACGAGAATAAATCTTAGCCCCTCCCAGTGGTATTTATTCTACCACTTCACTGGAAGTGAGCCAGAAGCTGGAACTGAAGATGAACAAAGGCAATAGAAACCTTCTACAGTAAGATTGCAATCCACCACTCCAGCCTTAACCTGACTATTCCTCTCTATATAAGCTTTATCAAAATGTCTGTTTTTCCTTGAACACGCCCCATGTATCCTGCCTCCATTCCTTGCTCAGGTTACTCTCTTTGCTTTACAGTCTCTTTCCATAACTACTTATGCAAAACCCTAGCCCATTCTTTCAAGGCATACCACAAAAGCTACCTTCTGCTTTAAAAATCATTCATGATTTAGCCTAAATGGAGGTAAACTCTCTTCCCTTTAAATTTTTTGCAGTTTTAATGAACTCTCATGGCACTTCCCATTCCTTAGTGTGGGCAACTGAGATTGTATTAACCTTTCATTTTATTTTCTTATGTTATCCTTTCTAATTATATAATGTCCCTAGCACTATATTAATTCACCAGTTCAATAAGGAGAGTCTAAAAGAGTACATGTATTTTTAAAAATACATAATTTAACCACTGTTACTACAACAAGCCTTTTAGAAATCGTATTGGCTGTCATTCTAAATTTTGGTTTAAATCAATACTCTGTACTACATTAAATCTTGTTTTCTACACATCTGCTTTTTATATTCCTCTTCTTGCTACTCAGGCTGTAAGTCAAATCTCAACCTATAAACAAACAGCGCAGTGTTAATAAATCCCATCTTGTTACAATTTGTAAAGTATAAGAAATCCAAATTGTGAAGGCATTTCTACTGTCTTTCTCTATGCTCATAATACTCAATTTGTCACAATCGACAAATTTGTGTACTGAGTAAGTTACCCTATTTCCATGTGAAAACTAAGGCATTCTATTTTCAGCATGATATTGAAATATTTACTTGTTTCAGTTTACTTCCCTCTAATTTCCAGCTCTCCTACATAATAGCTGGTCTGTTTTATTTTTAAATGAAGAGTGAGAAAGAAGCAGAGTTAGTTAAGAAAGCTTTTAGATTCTGTCAGACTTAGGTTTAAATCTAGGCTTCACTCGGCTCAACTCTAGTAAGCTGTATAACCTTGATTAAGTTACTTGATCTTCTGGTCCTCAGTTTCTTGATCTTTAAACAGGAATATTACTTAAAGGTTATTAAAAGGATAAATGGAAAATTAGATACCATAAGAAAGCATGAGAATTGGATGCTAAAATAACATTTAGCTTTTTTCTATATTATTACAGGACCCATCCACTATTTGGAAAGCTATTACTATAACTTATTGGAAACCATTAATTTTTAAGTTTAGGCCAAGATCTGTAAGAGTCAATGCTGACTTTAAAGCTACAAAGCAACACTGGTTTTATATGAAAAATAATTATTGGTTTTTATTGATATTGGCTACAGTACATACTCTAGTAAGATCTTCAACATGAACAATAAATGAAATAATAAATAAGGAAAGTAGAAAGTGACACTTAAACACTCGTCACCATTATTATTAGTAGTAGTAGATTACTGGATGTAACTATGCAATAATTTTAAAGCCACACATATGTAAATAGGACAAATACATTTGGAGACCAAAGAAAAGAAACTTAAAAGGGTAATGTTTACCATTTAAAGAAATTGGTTTACCTGAATCACGAGCTGCAACAACAACTGTTCCACCAGGAGCAAAAGGATCATCGTATTTCAATGTTTCTACCTAAAGAAATTACACAAAACCATGACTGAGTGAGGCAACATTTCATAGCTGAAACCTCATTGCCATAACAAAGAAAATATTCTTTACAGACTCTGATTCATTAAGGAGTGCAAGGCATTAGAAACAATGTTTCCCCCTACTAATTTGCAATTTTATTAAATAAAAATGATACATAAAACTGTATGAAAGATTATGTACAGTTTAACAAATAAGTATCAAGTGAACACATTCGTTATCACCTCCCAAGAAACTGCCAACACCTCAGAAGTCCTCATGTGCTTCTCTCCAATCACCACCCCGTCCCTCCTATGCAGAGGTAATTATCATCTTGACTTTGGTAGTATTCATTTCTTTTTTCTTCATAATTTTGCTACTTGTATAGATGTACACTATTTTAACTTTTTATTTTGAAAATAATTTTAGATTTCCAGAACAGCTGTAAAGATAATACAGAGATTTCCCATATACCCTCCACCCAGCTTTCTCTAACATTAGTATCCTATATAATCATGGCACAGCTATTAAAACTGCAGAATTAATACGGGTACAAAACTATAGACTTAATTTGGATTTCACCAGTTTTTCCATTAATGTGCTTTCCCTATTCCGGGATGACATGTCGCATTTAGGAAACATACTATTCTAACTCTTACATATCCTAGTACTTAATACCAGAAAATGCTAGATTTCCGTTTTCTATTTGTTATCTGAAAACAATTTAGCATTCTTCTCCTTAAAGAAAACATGCATTTGTACACTGGGTGGAGGAAAGGAGGGAGGAGGGGGGAGAGACAGAGACAGAGAGAGAGAGAGAGAGAGAGAGAGAGAGAGAAGAGAGACTGATTCCTGCTAAAAATAGATCCTGCGACTTTCAAATAAGCCATGTATTTAAAACTCTGGATCAAGTTTTAAGGGTGAGTAGCTGCAAAGAGTGAGGACTTTACCAGAAGCTAGTTGTTTTCCTTTAGTTTTCAACCACAGTCAAACAAACTGTCTCTTAAGGGAGACAACTGAACTTTTTCTTTCTGGCATATTTTTAAGAGGCCATCCAAAAGCCTTGGCAGACAAGTGAGAGGGGCTTGAAAGAGTTTTGCAATATTTATCTCCTACTCTGACTCATCTATTTCCAATCATCAAGAAATTGGAGCCCTGGCTGGTGTGGCTCAGTGGATTGAGCACCAGCCTGTGAACCAAAGGGTTGCCGGTTCGATTCCCAGTCAGGGCACATGCCTGGGTTGCAGGCCAGGCCTCCAGGAGGGGTGCTTGAGAGGCAACCACACATTGCTGCTTCTCTCCCTCTTTTTCCCCCCTCCCTTCCCCTCTGTCTAAAATAAATAAGTAAAATCTCTTAAAAAAAAAAAAGAAACTGGATATTATAATTGAATGTCAAAGAACAAGGCAGAGCTCAATTTATAAATTCCCAAGTAAAACAAATATATTTAAAAAGAGAAAAGTAATGCTGAGAAATATATTCTCTCTTTATAAAAGAGGATCCATTAAAATTCTGAGCAGAAAGAATACTAATGAAGTTTTGGAACTGAAAATGATAGTTCTTATTTTAACTGATGCCAATATTATTTATAAAACTAGCACACTAGCTTATACTCTGATTATATCTGCTGAATGAATAAATAGCAATCGAAGAAAAAAAGCTGGTCTGTACAGTAAGTGACTTTCCATGGTTCCTAATATCGGTGTGAGAGACAGTCACTGAGTCGCCAACTATTAATTGTTTCTTCTCTTGACTTTGAGGGAAGGAAAAACAAGCAGGTCTGGTTTTTAACAATAGCTTACAGGTTTTGTGTACAATTACAGAAAGAAATAGAAAAAAACACGCCTGCATGCATGTCAGGTTGAAGTTCTATTCCTTCATCACACACTGTGCGACCACTTGAAAATGCCACTGGGAGAGCAAGGGAAGAAAATGGATGTGTAGCCCGTAAAGGAGTAAGTGGCCGCAAAACTCTTTATGTTATGTTCAGTTTGATAATTAGGCAATTTAGTACAAAAAACTTTCATAACTAAAATTCATGTTCCAAAATCCTCAAAGAAGGTCACCTAACTTACTGAAATTCTCTCTCCTGCACCAGCCATTCATTTCCCACTTGGACAGCAGGACTCGGCACCCACACGACGCTGCCACACACTAGCTCAGGCAGTAGGAAATGGCAGTTGTTTGCTCTGGTTTGGTTTTAAAATTATGTCCCTTTGAAAATAGAGACCATCCTTGAAGGAATAGGAAAGACTTTTGGGGAGAGACTCAGGACTGAAGGCATAATCAGAGGCCTGTTTTTTGTTTTTTTTAAAGTAAGATTACAAAATTAAGAGTTTTGGAGCTACAAAGAAATGAAGTTCAATTTTAGACTATAGTGGAGAAGACCTTAAAGATTTTTGATCAAGGTTTGAATTCAGTTCTATCATTTACTAAGTTATCACCACTTAACCTCTCTAAGCCTCATTTACTTTACCTATTTTATTTTTAAAGATTTTATTTATTTATTTTTAGAGAGAGGGGAAGGGAGGAAGAAAGAGAGGGTGAGAAACATCAATGTGTGGTTGCCTCTCATGGGCCCCCCTACTGGGGACCTGGCCCGCAATCCAGGCATGTGCCCTGACTGGGAATTGAACCAGCCACCCTTTGGTTTGCAGGCCAGCACTCAATCCACCGAGCCACACCAGCCAGGGATCATTTACTTTATCTTAAACATGAAGATAACATGAGCGTCATAGGACTATTGTGAAGATTAAATGAGGTAACGTGAAAAGAGCTTACTTAGCACCATGCCTGCCACGTAGAAAAGATTAGATAAACAGCTACTCTTATATTGCTAATTTGTTGTTTTGTGTTGTTTTGTTTTGCTTTTAATGGAGAAATTAAAAGTTGTCAGCAAGGGCAAGTTGCTTTCGAAAACTGGGGAGAAAAAAGAAAAAGTAAGTAGAACAAATGGCAGAAAAATTTCACCAGTGTAGAGGAACAGGAGAGACATCTTTATTTTTAAATTAGAAAGAGCTGCTTTGGATTCTTGCTCTTTAAATGATACAAGTGAAGAATGAGAGGGTAGAATAAGGTGAGGGGAAAAGAATTCAGGTTACAGCCAATTTAAGAAGAATTTGGCAAATGGGTCTACACTGCAAACTATGCACTGTAGGAAAACACAGTATCTGGTAGCCCGTGGAAACCACAAATATTCAGTTACGGAAGCATTTGCTCAGTTTTACATCAATGGAAAATACCAGTTCCTGGCCAAATAGCTCCTTACCAAAGACAGTAAGGAAGCAATTCAAGAATACCAAAATCTATTAGCTTTTAAAAAAAGTATTCTTTTAAAAAAATTCTTATTGAATTTATTGGGGAGACATTGGTTAATAAAATTATAAAGCTTTCAAGTGCACAATTCTATAATACACCACCTGAATACTGTATTATGTGTTCACCGCCCAAAGTCAAGCCTCCCCTTTACCCCATTCTACCTGCCCCCTCGCCTTCCCTTTGGTTATCACCATACTGTAGTCTATGTCTGTAAGGTTGATCTTTTTTTCCTTAAGGAAGTATTCTTCTTTTAAAATTTAATTTATTTATTTTTAGAGAGAGGGGGAGGGAGGGAGAAAGAGAGGGAGAGAAATATCAACTGGTTGCTTCTCGCATGCCCCCAACTGGGGACCAGGCCCGCAACGCAGGCATGTGCCCTGACTGGGAATCAAACCAGCAAGCTTTTGGTTCACAAGCCAGCACTCAATCCATGGAGCCACGCCAGCCAGGGCAAAGGAAGTATTCTTAATCTAAGAGTATTAAAGGCTAAATATGTGCTTCAAATGCCTGTCATTCAGCTGATCTGTGTCTGGTTTACTTATAAACATGAAAATCCTGCCTCAAAAAATAAGCCTCCAAACAAAAATTCTAAAAGAATCTAAAATTACTTGTAATTATTAAAATTGGGTGACAGATACATGAAAGTGTTAGAATATTTCATTGTATTACTCTTTTGAATTTGTTTAAATATCCATGACATAAAGATTTTGCTTTTAAAGCCTGCAGATGATAAAGCCCTTGGCTGTGTGAATTTGGTTATGTTCATTTTTCGGGGTCCCAGTGTTCTCACTGTTGAAATAGGACACCAACACCTGCTTGTAAGGTTGATGTGAAGTTTAGCACCAATGAATGCAAAGCACCCAAGAAGTAGCTGATCCCATAGTGTGTGGTTATTAAATACTGATAGTTGTACTATGCATGTTCTCCAGAGTCTGACATTTAGTGGGAATTTGTACTTCTTTACAAGATTAACATTCCAGATGTGTCTATATAATAACATAAATGATTTTATTTTTCTAAAACATCAATGCTGTTCCCTTTAAATTGATTTTCATTATTTCAATAATGCATATCAAACATTTCTGAAAATCTTTACGTAAAATTGGTATATGTATTTCTAATCATTTATTTTAATATCCCCAATGGGACAATATTTGGTCCTTTGAAGAGTAGACTTGATTTCTGGATGACATAAAGTTATTCTAGTTAATTCCCATAGGCGACCGAGCTGTGAAATACTGCTCTGAACCAAAAACTAAATGGGTTAAGAGAGACTAAAAATTTTATACGGCCCATCAGAAGTAACCTAAAATAGGATTCTTTCATCACTGTTAATTTCCAGAAACTCACTTAGAACACTTGTCACCCATTTCACAGTTTTAACCCCCTCACTTACCGATGTGTTACCGCTATTGCTGGCTGCACCGAAAGGGTCGGAGCTGGAGGTGGCAAAAGGATCGGCAGAAGACTGCTTGAAGAAACAGTCAGATGCAAATGGATCTGAACCTTTGAAAGGATCACCTCCAAATGGATCTAAGAAAATTCAGCACAAACACGAGAGATTAAAGATCCGTCACACTGGATTTCCTGTCACCTGAAGGCACGACAACTGCAGTGGTGATAAGAAGACAGATGAGTTCCTGAAGAATCTAAATTAGGTACTTTCTATTACTTCTACTGGTCTTAAAAAAGTGTAAACAGTTCCGTCTAGTTAAACAGCTTTAATTAACATTCTTTCCTACTGGTTCGGCCATTCACCCAAAGGACACCAAATTCCGACACTTAACTACACAAATGTTTCCTGCGTGCTAGGTTTCATAATACCTCTAAGCGGGCTCTAACTGGGGAGGGGGCACTACAAATTCTGTTATGGTTTTAAGAAAAGAGGCTTTTATCTAAAAAACTTATTTTTTAACATTAGCATGTAATTTCAAAGGGTCTCATTTTAATACCCTTATTTTATGCTATTTTAACTAAAGAAACAACAAAAACTTTTAAATGTATTTCTTCCTCTGAACTCAAAGGTAACAGGCAATAGTTTGGGACAGCTTTGCAGAGCATAACTAAATGGAACAAAATATTTGCTTTATTCCAATGCAAAAATCTTAGAAAGCCTGACTTTTAGTAATTCTTTAAGATGTTTCCTTTTCCTCCATTCATTGGAATAGACTGCAATCTTAGAAAAACAAAAGTTCTAAACCCTATAGTAGTGTAACTTCTTATACTCACCTAATCCTTGACTAGTAAGGAGAAATCAGTGTAAATATTACTAAAAGCATCAAAGTACAAACACTAATGTCATTTTTTAAAAAGTAAAGCTAACAGTTAAGTAAATTCACGAGAATCTACCACTTTTCTCTCTGAAAATGCCGGGCACACACAACATCTTAGAAGGACCTCAGATCTGTTTCAAAACTAAATAAAAAGAAGTCTATTTCCTATAACAAATCCATTTACTATAACTACCCAACTGTGATCTCTCATTCCTAAATACAACATAAACTTATAATTAAATAGAATCATATTAAAGCTAAGATGGACCTCAATAATATACTGACCAATTTTCCCAAAAGGATCATCCTTGAAAGGATCACCTGTGATAAAATAAATAAGCAAAAATCAAAATAATAATATTTACTATTGTGGCACCATTACTTAAAGGTAACTTTAAAACAAAAGCAAAGGTTCTTAAAGCAAAATTTGTTTCATTAACTCTGACTCAAAGTAGATAATAATAAGTGTCATCCACCTTTAGGAAATTTTAAAATAATAAAGAGTAAAGGTAGAGCATCAACACACCTCGTAAAAGAGGCAAATCTGAATTACAGCCAGCTATACTTACTTCATAAGACAGGCATGAGAGCAAGAATTTCACTAACAAAATCTCTACCCTTCACAACAGTATGGAAGGGGGATTATCACCACTACTTCAAAAATAGACACGGAGCTTCACTGAGGTAAAAAAAAAATTTCTCTTGTAGAATTAAGCCCAGAAATAAACCCTTACATTTATGATCATTTGATTCTTGACAAGAGCACCAAGACATTAAATGGGGAAAGGACAGTCTTTTCAACAAATGATGCTGGGACAACTGGAGATCCACATGCAAAAGAATGAGGTTGGACCCCTGTCTCACACCATACACCAAAATTAATTGAAAATTGATCAAAGACCTAAATGTAACAACTATAAAATTCTTATAAGAAAACAAGAGCAATCTTTAAGACTTTGGATCTTAGATATGACATCAAAAGCATAAGTGACAAAAAAATGAATAAATTAGACTTCATCAAAGTTAAGACAACAAAGAATACAAGAAAATATTTGCAAATCATATACAATATATGATTCAGGACTTGTATTCAGAACAAGTAAAGAACTGTAAAGAACTCTTACAAGTCAATAAAATAATAACAAGATATAAAAATAGCCAGTAAGTTCACAGAAAGATGCTCAAAAACACTAGTCGTTGGGGAAATACAAATCAAATCCACAACGAGATACTGCACAATACAAGATGAGTGGACCTTAAAAATGCTGTGCTAAGGGAAAGGAGCCGGACACAGAACACATATAATCACATAAATATACAATTCTACAGACAGAAAGCACATTAGTTGTTCCCTAGAGCTAGGGGCTAGGGGGATAGAAAGTGACTTCTAGTGGTATAGAACTGCTTTATGGGGCGATAAAAAATGTTAAATTTCACACAAAATTAAAATGATCATCACAAAATTAAATTTTGGTGATGATCATACAACTCTGTAAATATAGTAAAGCCATTTAATTGATTTAATTGTATATTTTAAAGGTTCAATTTATGTATCTTTTAACACTTTTAGATATCTCAGTAAGATTTTTTTTTAAAGTATTCTAATATCTAGGCTCATTACTGTCATAATTCTTAAGTAAGTTATATGTGCCTCAGTTTCCCATCTTTAAAGTTGATATAAACTGATCTATCATTTTCACAAGGTGATTTAGAAACAAATAAAACACAAAAAGAGCATTAGCACAAGTAGTATTTAACATAATTTACAGTAACATCAGATATTTTTTGTTAAAATTTTTTTTTTAAGTTTATATTTTTTTATTGTTGTTCAAGTTCTGTTGTCTTCATTTTCACCCCCCCACCCCCCCCCACCCATCCCCACCTCCCACCCTTAAACCTACCCCCTTTGGCTTTGTCTATGTGACCTTTATACCTGTTCCTTGACGGCCCTTACCCTATTATCCCCCATTATCCCTCTCCCCCCCACCCCGCCTTACTGTCAGTTTGTTCTTTATTTCAATGTCTCTAGTTGTATTTTATTGTATTTTTTTACATTATTTTTTAGCCTCCTTAAACCCCCCTCCCCCTAGCAATCAGATATTTGAATTTGTTAAACTTATGTTTCTTCTATAAGACTCTAGGCACCTAAGGGCAGGGATCAGGCTACTACCCACTGTAGCTGCCATTGTTTTAAAAGCTGGGTGTTGGCACTCTCAGTAAATAATTGCTGGCTGACTAAAAAGTGCTCAATCTCCTTTCCTTTTGATCCCTATTCTGAAGAAACCTACTCTTATTCACGGGTTCCTGAGACATAATCAAAGGCTTAGTCCTAGGATTTAGTTGCCTAAAGAGGATAAATACTAAAACCTGAGCATATAAAACCTTATTCTCCACTCTACTTTTGTTATATCAAGTAGTCTCTCAAAATTGAAGCCCTAATTCTTATACAGTTCATATATTTAAAAGCCTTTTTTAAAAAATAAATCTGTATTGTGAAAATAAGAGTACTTACTGCCAACAAAAGGATCAGACTGGAAAAAATCCAAGTTTGTCTCTGCAACTGGATCTGTCAGTGAACTTGATTCTACAGTAAATGGGTCTTCCTAAAAATAATTTTCAATAAGAAAAAAATTTTTTAGGAACCAAAATTTTAGAAGGTAACATTTTAAAATAAAATAACATGCTTTGAAAAATCAGCTGATGGTAATATAACAAATATTTCTATGGCATAAAGTTCACTTAACACATTTTCTTTTCTCTTACTCTAAAATAGTGTATAACCCTTCTTGGGAAACCAGCAATAAGAACATTTATACGTAAAATTATTTCTACCTCTTTTGAATGACTGTCACTGTTGAATTCAGAGCAGACTTTTTCATTCACAGCTGCAGTCACCGCTTCATTTTCATCAGTCACACCAGAAGGCAGTATTTCAGGACTACTTCTTGTCTACAAAATATCAATGCCACATGGACTAACAATATATTTTCTACTTGGCAGAGGAATCTGACAAAGAATAACCACAAATTACTAGAAAACAGAAAGACAAGCAGAACTTGTCTGCTGTAATATTTCTCCTATAACATTTCTTTGGAAAATGGTATCACCCATCATCAAAGTCACTCAGGTCTTAACCACTTCCCTTTAGTCATTCCTCAGCTACACTCTCTGTCTTTGAATCTACCTCCTGCCTCTTTCTTAAATTCTTCCCTTCTTTTCCATGCTCACTACCATTGTCATCCATTTCGTGTTTTCTCCCATCTCATACAGATGCTAATGCTGTTTTCTCTGCCAGGAAGATGCCGCCTTCCACTTTGCTTAGTAACCCCCTTCTCACTTCGAAGGCCACTTGTACGGTTTTCCCTGCAATATCTTCCCTGAGCCCCTCCAAGCTGAACACCCCATGTTTCCGCTGTCGAAGCCCTTTCATACGTGTCACACTACCCGACTGCGTGCTGCTGAAGGCAGAGTTCTCTTGTCTCGTGTCTCTGTAGCTCCACACAGAACTCGGCAGCACTCCTGCACTTGGTTAGTGCTAGGATAACTAGTAAATGAGTGTCTAAGTAACTGGTAAATGAGTGTCCTCAACAACGGGAAATAAAGAATTACTTTCAGCTTTGGGTGAGAGTATTGAAAAACTTTTAAAATGTTATTATCTATAGAACTACTGTTTTGAAACAATGCTACATAACAAATAGACCAGTTAAAATAATATTTTTAAATTGTTAAAACTCTTAGAACTGTTAGATCAGTACCCACTCTCAAAAGGAAAAAATTTCCATTTTCCTCAGATGAGGCAAGGTCACATATTTACATCAGGCATGATGTCAACGAAACTTTGATCTGCACCGACTTTTTTCCTGAAGTTCACTATGAAGGTTATAGAACTATGGGACTCACGGGAGACTCCTGGTGTATAGGCTCCGACTCCAGGGTGCTCTGGCCATCCGCATGCTCATTCAGGTTGGCTGTTTCACTGCTGCTGGTGCTGAGGCTGCAATAATCTGTAGCGCCATTTACAAGAATGCTGTGTGGGCTACTGCACCAGTTTAGTTGATTATTATGGTTTTCCAGCTCTTTCATTTCCAGCAGTTTCATTTGCATCTGTCAATACAAAACAGAACTTATTACCAAAAGACATGCAATGTAAAATTGGGTATACCCTAGACTTGGTCAAGGGTAAATCTGCTTCCACAAGAATACACTGGGAAGGAAGCATGACTCAGAGATTTCACTCATTCATCCCAGTAAGTTCTCCTCTTGAAATTCCAGTACATGTGATTTGCTTTTGTATGCCTTTTGAAAGCCCTAAGAACTTTGATTCCAATATCTGCATATTAGCAGTCCTTTATACGGTATAATTTAAAAAAGAAGGGTCAGGGTATTGGGAAAAAGAGAGCAAAGTGACAGAGCGAGAAACATTTTGTGGTGAAAACTTTGGAAGAGATAAAGTGAGGGAGAGTACACAAGGCTTTGGAGCCATCCACACTCCTATTGTGAAAGCGAGGAGTGAAGACAAAGATAAAACGAGCTCTGGGATTTCTTATCAATGGGCTACAGTTCTAGGAAGTAGTCTCTAAATCTAAGCCATTGAGTGCGAAATAAAAGGCACTCAAAGTTTTATTGATCCCAATATCCAAGTGACTCCTGGGACAGAGGGCAGAAGTCAATAAATTTTCATACATACACATGTTGGGGTCCAGTGGCAAGAAAAAAATGCTTATTTATACTAACATCTGTAAAGAAAAGTAAATTTACAAATATCTTTAAAAAACTGAGAAGGCAGAATCAAAAAATATTTCTTAGTCAAAAGAAATAATCTAATTTTGCATAAAAATATGTATTTTAAATTTTAAATTAGAATTCCATTTATTTATTCCCATGCTATGCTTGTTCCTAGCAAATGTAAAAATGAACAATTGATATTTCATAAATCAAGGCTCCATTCACTCAGCCTTAATTTCTCCCATAAGGTTTTTAAGTTGCTCAATTTGCAATCTGTAATTTATCACAGATCATTCAGAGTCATAACCTGGGGAAAGAACACCATTTTGGACTGGAAGACAAATGTAAATCTAGCTCTGTCACCTCTGAGTTAAATGATCGTAGAGAAACCTCTCCAGGTCTATGTTTTAATCCAAAAGGGAGTAATAACCATCTATTACATGAAGCAAAGACGTATCTGAGAGATCTCTGTAAAATGTAAAGGACTATGTAAATGATGGACAACACGGCACACTGCATTTCCCACTCCTACAGCAACTTTCCTCCCTCTATTCACTTTCTACTAATCACACACCCTTAAAAAGTCAGCTCTTCGAGGGTTGAGATCACAATTTCTGGTATCCACTCTGTATCTCCAACATCTAGCACAATGATGCATACTCTGAGTGCTTAATATATGTTCACTGAATGAACACAAGTGTTGTACTGATAAATTTAAACAGTGGGCATCAGGAAACATTTGTGTCTATCAAATTGGAAACTACACATTTGTAACACACAGCATGTGTGTACCTTGTATAGTCCTCGTGCTGTACAGCAGTGGCTTATAAACTGTTGTTTTTTGCTTTACTCCATAGAAAGAAATAGATTTTACATCCTAACTCAGTAAATATATATGTATATATCTGGATGTCTCTATGTGTATATGTATACATAAATATAAACACATACATAATATAGACACTTAATCATATCTAGTTTATGCATGATATGTACAGGTGTATGCACACATGTATATTGTACATACAGTGGTGAAATGAGTTTCACAAAGTAATACTTATCCTTACTACATGTAGTGCAGTCTGATGTTTTCTATTCTCTTCTATTTCATGAAAACATTTTTTTATCATGACTACTGATAAAAATTTTAATACCCATTACAACCTTGCCATTAAAAATGTATAACATTAACACTAAAATAATACACATCATATCGATGAAGTAGTAAGTGGATACACTAGTCTATTAAACAACTCTATTTATGTCAGTTTATTCCTGCCCTGGCTGGTGTGGCTCAGTGGATAGAGTGTTGGCCGGCTACACTCAAAAGGGTTGCTGGTTCAATTCCCAGTCAGGGCACATTTCTGGGTTGCTGGCTGGGTCCCCAGTTGGGGGCACGTGTGAGGAGCAACCACACATTAACGTTTCTCTCCTTTTCTCCCTCCCTTCCCCCCTCTCTAGAAATAAATTTAAAAAATCTTTTTTTAAAAAAAGGATAGTTTGTTTCTCATCATTATTTCTGAGACAATAAGTAGAATCTTGAACAGAACTAGGCACTCTTGTGCCTGGCTCTCAGCCTATGTTCTTCCTGAGTCTCTAAATAAACCTAATTGGGATAAAAAAGTAAGTCATACAACATAAACTCTTTATAAATTGTGTAAGAAAAGCACAATTAACTATTTGACCACCTTCAAAATACCTGGATAAAAATAGTATATATCATTTAAGTACAATACATAGATTTAAGGTCAGAGGTTCTTTGGTTTATTCTTGCTGCAAATATTAGGTAAGAAGTAAAGATTAAAATTCAGCAAGTCAGAAAAATGTTCTTCAGTTATCCCTTTTTTCCAGAAGAGTTATAATTTCAGCTTCAGAGAGCAGTGAAGTCTCAGGCTAGTTTACAACCAGATCTTCATTTTTACAGACCCACGGGAGTGTACTGCCCTCTTTGGGGAAGGCACAGAAGCTATTGAGTAAGATGTAAGAAATAGACGTGTTTATCCTTAAGATTTGGAGATCAGATACAATGATATAATTTCTTCCACAGATACCAAACATATTCTGGCACACTTGGAAGTACACTTTACTGAGGCTATTTTCCTTGCTCACAAACACTGCTTTATTTTCTGGATGATAATTCATAATACTGAGTCCTTTCTTCTTTTCTTATTTATGCTCCTTCCTTTGAAAGAAGTCTCGTTTCAAAAAGTCAAAGAAAACAAAAAGACAAGCCAGAGATTGAGAGAAATTATTTGCAAACCAAGTATCTGATAAAGGACTTATATCTAGAATATATTTTTTAAAAACATGTGACCCTGACTGGTGTGGCTCAGTGGATTGAGCGCCAGCCTATGAACCAAAGGGTCACTGGTTTGATTCCCAGTCAGGGCACATGCCTGGGTTGCCAGCCAGGTCCCGAGTTGGGGGCATGTGAGAGGCAACCACACACTGATGTTTCTCACCCTTTCTTTCTCCCTCCCTTCTCCTCTGTCTAAAAATAAGTAAAATCTTAAAAAGTAATAAAAAAATAAAATGAAATAAATAAAAATAAAAAACCATGTATTTTAATAAGAATAAAATCCAATTTTAAAAATAGGCAAAAGACTTAAATGGACATTTCATCCAAGGAGATGTATGAATGGCTAATAAGCACATGAAAAGATACTCAACATCGCTAGTCATTAATAAATTCCAATTAAGAAAACACCATGAGATAACACATTATACCTACTAGAAAAATTATAATTAAAAAATCAGACAATATAAGTGTTGGTAAGACAATGGAGAAACTAGAACCCTCAGATACTGCTGGTGGGAATGTAAAACGGTATAGCCACTGTGGAAACCAGTTTAACAATTTAAGGTTAAAGAAAAGGGGTGAGCATAACATTACAATATAATTATTCCATACCCTGGAGAAATGAAGACATATGTCCACACAAAGAATTATATGCAAATGTCCATAGCATTATTAATAATGGCCCCAAAACAGAAAGACTCCAAATGTCCAATGGAATGAATAAACAAAATACCTACACACTTTCCATGGAACAGAATGTTGATGCATGCTACACCATGGATGAATCTCAAAAAGACTATAGCTCCAGTTTGTTCAAATTCAAAATAAAAGGAATGGACTATGGCCAAAAACCCCCACAAATGGAGCTACTACAAATGGAGCTACTTTAAACGGAGCCGGAGCTGCTGTGCCAGAAGTACTGCTTTGCCCATCTTGTGTCTCGAACCTCTGGGCAAAATAACCTTTGGACTGGGCCTAAGACAACACTGTGTCCCACAGAACTGTTGCAAAGATAACAAAGCAGATACTGTGACTACTGGGCTGAAAATATCAAACAATGTTTAGAATTAACTTCACAGTGTTGTTATCTGCACCAATAGAAATACCTTCCTTCCATTGATGTAATTGTTCTCCTTCCCCCTCTCAGAAGTACGCATTTGTCTCCTACTAAGAACACTCTATGGGCTTCTACCTAAATTGGTGTGTCCCAAACAGCTATTCTATTGATCTCAAATAAACACTTTTTTTGCCTCTCACTTTGAAAGGCCCTTTTATTTTTAAGTTAACCGTTATATGATCTCTATGCTCCTATCTAACCATCTTGCTATCTACCATTCTGTAAAATATTTTTCATTTAGGAAGGCCTAGAAATACCAGAGCAAAGGATTTATCAGGAGTGTCCAACCTGCGGCCCACAGGCTGCATGCGGCCCAGGATGGCTGTGAGTGCGGCCCAACACAAATTTGTAAATTTACTTAAAACATTATGACATAATTTTGTGATTATGTGTCGCAATGTATTTAATGTGTGGCCCAACACAATTCTTCTTCTTCCAGTGTGGCACAGGGACACCAAAAGGCTGGACATCCCTGAATGGACGCACCACAACACTACACGTTTATCTACATAAAAACAATATTCTAATTAAAAAATTAAAGGTTGCCAATAAGCAAAACTAATTTCAAAATTAGACTCACAAAAAAAAAGATATTGGGTTATTATTTATAAAAATAAATAACACTTAGCATTTACGGATCAACACTGTGCTAGTTTCTCACAAGTTTTGCCTCATTTAATCCTCACAGCAGCCCTAGGAGGACGGGGTATTATTAATTCTCCAGTTTTAAAGACGAGAATCTGATGCTAAAGTGATTCAGGCAATAAGTGGCAGAGCCAGCACTTACCCCAAAATCTTCACTACAACTCCAATGATTATTATCACACGTACAAAATGAACGATAGTGTAACTTATGACCGGTGACAAGAAACCTGTTTGCATGAGATGACTGAAAAATTGGTAATAAACTAGGCAGAGAGAGGAGAAGTTGACAAATTATTGTTTACTGAAAGGATATGTGGGGGCTCATTTGAGCATATTTCTTGCTGCTACAAAGACTTACTGAATTGACTTCCTGCTGTGAATCTTGCAGGTGCTGCTGAAGAGGTCCCAGCTGGGCCTTCCCTGACTCCACACTCTCCTCTAGTTCTGCTGTTTCTTGCTGTAAGCGACTGAGCTCTTCTCTAGCTTTGGCCAGCTCTTCTTCGTAAGTGGAGATCTGAGATTCTTGACTAGTTAATTCAGCTTTCAGGGATGAGATCTATAACATGGAGGTGAATGAGAGGGAAAGGGGCGATAAAAAGATGCCATTAAAAGGTTCCACAAGGTAATATGTTTACTTTACTATTTTGCTATTTTTTATGTAAACTTTTGGTAGAAAAGAACAATTAGAGAACAAATAGAGGAGCAATAAAGGCACAGGTATCATACTTCCAAATAAAATTCAGAAAATAGCTCATTAAGTACCCTACTTTCCCTAAAGAGGGCCTGTAATTTCTAGATGAACCATGATTCATTTCCTTCATGTGCCCAGAGTGCTGATTAGATTGCCACCTAACCACAACAACCAGAAATGGAGAACGTTTCCATTTCAGGCCAGGAAAAGCAGCTGAGGCATAGATACGCAGCAGTAACCAGCCAGTCTTTACCAGCTGGGCCTCTTCAGCGCACTTCTTTCTGACTTCCTTGAGCTGCTCCTCCAGCTGGGCTTTCTGCTCATCCAGGCCATCAAGGAGCTCCTGGACTTGCTGTTTCTGGGCCTGTAGTTTCTGCAGATTAGTATTCTCCCTTTGAACTTCATCTTGAAGATCCTGAAATACAAGAAAATGAACATATGCTCTTTGGAGGCAGGGGAAGGTGAAGTCAACAACTTTTAAGAGCCTATCTGAAGGGAAAATAGAGTCTTATCTTATTAAGTATATTGTGTTGGTGGGTTGAAGACTCATAGCTTTAAATATAAGCTGATTTCTTAAAAGAAATCTTGCAAGCAAGAAAGGGCTGGAAAGAAGTACTCAAAGTCATGAAAGGCAAGGAACTACATCCAAGATTACTCTATCCAGCAAAGCTATCATTTGGAATGGAAGGGCAGATAAAGTGCTTCCCAGATAAGGTCAAGTTAAAGGAGTTCATCATCAGCAAGCCCTTATTATATGAAATGTTAAAGGGATTTATCTAAGAAGAAGAAGATCAAAAATATGAACAGTAAAATGACAATAAACTCACAGTTATTAACAATTGAACCTAAAACAAAACAAAAACAAACTAAGCAAACAACTAGAATAGGAACAGAATCACAGAAATGGAGATCGCACAGGGTTATCAGTGGGGGAGTGGGATGGGGAGAGAGAGGGGAAAGGTACAGAGAATAAGTAGCATAAATGGTAGGTAGAAGACAGACAGGGGGAGGTTAAGAATAGTATAGGAAATGGAGAAGCCAAAGAACTTATCTGTATGACCCATGGACATGAACTAAAGGGAGGGAATGCAGGTGGGAGGAGGTACACAGGACAGAGGAGAATAAATGGGGGGAAATGGGACAACTGTAATAGCATAATCAATAAAACATATTAAAAATAAAATAAATTTCCATGCCTTCTACTTCATTTGCTGTACACCTAAAATTTTTCTAAAAATAAAGTCTATTAGAAATACAAGAGGACTTCTGGTCAAGATGGTGGCATAGATAAAAACAGCTCCTCTCCTCTCACGACCACATCAAAATTACAACTACAGTATAGAACAACCATCACTAAGAACTGTCAGAAATTGAGTTGATTGAAGTTTGACAACTACGAACTTAAAGAAACCACATCCATCCAGACTGGTAGGAGGGACAGAGATGTGGAGTAGGCTGGTCCCACATTTACGTGTAGTGGATAAATATTCAAGAGAAATATCTGGGGAGCAAGGAGTCCCAGCCCCACACCAGGACTCCCAGCCCAGGGTTCCACTGCCAGGAAGGTAAGTCCCCGGAAGATAAGTCCCCATCACTTCTGGCTGCAAAAACCAGCCGGTATTGAGTCAGTGGAAGAAACGACTGGAGTCCCAAGCAGCTCCTATTGAAGAACCCACACACAAACTTACTCAGACTCACTTCCTATGAACTCCAGCACCATGGTAGCAGCCTAAAAGGCAACAGTGGCACACAGGGAGGAGCTGAAGTGTCTAGCATCAAGGCAAGAGGTGAAAACAGCTTTCTGCCAGACACAAAGGTGAGCAGAGGAAGTTATCCCTTTTCTGAACCCTTCCAACACAGAGCCAGCAGGCTGGTGCCATATCTGAGACTCCATCACCTGGCTAACACTGTTTGCCCTGCCTTGGAGACCCCCTGAGGCTCTGTCCCACCCAACTTATGGGCCCACCCAAGCTGCTAACAGTGGCTTTTCCATATGAATGGCTGGTCTTGGCTCATGCTTCACAACTTCCTAAATCCTATCAAACAAGCAACAGCTGGCCTCAGTGCCCACCTCCCCCACCACCCCCGCCCAGCTCCCTAGTAGCAGCCAGCCTAGATTCAAAGCTTGGCTTTGCTTGGGAATCTCCAAGCCCAACACAAGTAGTAGACATCTCAGATTGCTTTATAGCTCAGGCAGGGTGA
This sequence comes from Desmodus rotundus, assembly GCF_022682495.2. Lineage (NCBI taxonomy): Eukaryota > Metazoa > Chordata > Mammalia > Chiroptera > Phyllostomidae > Desmodus > Desmodus rotundus. Next base: position 34,344,997 of record NC_071389.1, read on the forward strand.
CCCCAAGGCAAAACACAGATGGGGGCTGTCCCTGGCTTGCACCATCTGAAACCACAGGGCCCCTGGAATAGTTGAACAGGTACAGACAACACTGAAGCACCACTACCCTGCTCCTGCATAGCTAATCCTCCACAGATGGTGGAGGTTGGTGGTCAATGGTCGCAGCCAGTCCTTGTAGCTGACTGGCCTGGGTAAATCCCTCCCATTGATCTGCCAACAGCAATCAAGACTCAACTACAAGTGGAGGGTGTACTCAGCCCACTTGAAGGGCGTACCTGGAGTACCCAGCTTGGGCAATAGGGGAGGCTGCGCCACTGGACCCTACAGGACACCTACTACAGTAGGCCATGCTACCAAGACATGAAGTCAAAGCAACTCTATCTAATACATAAAAACAAACACAGGGAGGCTGCCAAAAAGAGGAGACAAAGAAACATGGCCCAAATGAAAGAACAGACAAAACCTCCAGAAAAAGAACTAAACGAAATGGAGATAAGCAATCTATCAGATGCAGAGTTCAAAACATTGGTTATAAGGATGCTCAAGGAACTTAGTGAGGACATCAACAGCATAAAAAGATCCAGTCAGAAATGAAGGATACACTAATTGAAATAAGAACAACTTACAGGGAAACAACAGTATGGTGGATAAAGCCAAGAATCAAATCAATGATCTGGAACATAAGGAAGCAAAAACCAACCAACTGAATAACAAGAAGAAAAAAGAATACAAAACAACTGAGTACAGTGTAAGCAGCCTGTGGGACACCTTCAAGCATTCCAACATTCACATCATAGGGGTGCTGGAAAGAGTACAGGAAGAGCACAAAATTGGAAATCTATTTGAAAAAATAATGAAAGAAAACTTCCCTAATTTGATGAAGGAAATAGACATGCCAAATCCAGGAAGCACAGAGTCCCAAACAAGATGGATGCAAAGATGCCCACTCCAAAACACATCATACTTAAAATGCCACAGGTTAAAGATAAAGAGAGAATCTTAAAAGCAGCAAGAGAAAAGCAGTTAGTTACCTACAGGGGCTAATCAGCTGATACCATAAGATTATCAGCTGATTTCTCAAAACAAACTTTGTAGGCCAGAAGGGATTGGCAAGAAATATTCAAAGTCATGAAAAGCAGGAACCTACAGCCAAGATTGCTCTACCCAGAAAGATATCATTTAGAATTGAAGGGTAAATAAAGAGCTTCCCCGACAAGAAAAAAATTACAGGAGTTTATCATCACCAAACCATTATACGAAATGTAAAAGGACTTACTGAAGAAAAAGAAGACCAAAACTATGAACAATAAAATGGCAATAAATACATATCTATCAACAACTGAATCTAAAAGACAAACTAAGCAAAGAAGAATAGAGACAGAATCATGGATACAGAGAGTTTTGATGGTTGCCAGATGGGAGGGCTGTGTAGGGGAGAGTGGATGAAGAGGTTAGGTGATTGAGAAGTACAAATAGGTAGTTACAGAATAGCCATGGGGATATAAAATACAGTATAGGAAATGGAATAGCCAAAGAATTTATAGGCATGACCCATGGACATGAACATTGATATATGAACTGCCTGAGGGAGTAGGTGGTGCTGGATGGAGGGGGGCAAAGGGAGAAAAACTGGGACAACTGTAATAGAACAACAACAATAAATAAACAAACAATTAATCAAACAAAATACAGGTGCCTCTTTCACGGGACATACTTAGACTAAAAAATTATTTGTGCCCTGGCCAGGTGGCTCAATTGGTTGGAGCATCCTCCCACACACTGAAAGATTGTGAGTTCGATTCCTGGTCAAGGCACATACCGAGGTTGGGTGTTCAATGCCCTATCGGGGTGAGTACAGGAGGCAACCAATAGATATTTCTCTCTCACATCCATGTTTCTCTCTCTCTTTCTCTTCCTCTATCTCTAAAATCAATACACTTCTCCTTGGGTGAGGAATAAATAAGAAGTTGTGGTACATTTACACAATGGAATATTATGCAGCTGTGAAAAAGAAGGAACTATTATGCTTTGCAACAGTGTGGAATGACCTGAAGAATAATATCCTAAGTGAAATAAGCCAGTCAAATAAAGACAAATATCATGTGATCTTACTTATATGTGGAATCTAATAAACAATAGAAACTGAGGAACAAAATAGGACTAGAGACATGAATTCATAGAACACACTGACAGATCCCAGATGGGAGGGGGTGGTGGGACTGAGAGAGATTAGCCAAAGAACATATGTGCATATATGGATAGCCTAAGGACACAATGATGTGGTGAAGGTTAGTTGGGGTGGAGGTGGCAAAGGGGGGAAATAGGGGACATCTGTAATAGTCTCAACAATAAAAAAACAAATCAATAAAAATATCCTCTGGTGAGAATTTAAAAAAATACTTTTTTGCTAAAAAATGCTAACCATCATCTAAGCCTGTTGGAAAAATGGTGCCAACAGACTTGCTCAAGCAGGGTTGCTACAAACTTTCAAATTGTAAAACAATGCATTACCTGTGAAACAATATCAGGAGGTACGCCTGTATATGTAGATACTACATATGTATATGTAGATTAAAACATTGAACAATGCTTTTTATAACTGCTTTTCACCTTATATTTTCTCAATGAACTGACTAAATCTAAAAATATAACTACGTGCTGCTTTCTTTAAAAGGGCCAGCACGATCATCATGAAAGACTTACCTAGTGCTAACCTTTCATGAGTCTATGTGATTACAGATGCATAATGGTGAGCTCCACTTGTACTTTGTCAATAATTTGCCAGCACCACCTACATGTTTTTTCATGCGTAAATTTTTAAACTTACCTACACTGTTAACTGATCCATTGTGAAATAGAGATAGTGCTTTAGATAGGCCCCCGGCATTGGCTCTAAATAAATACATGGCAGCTTTCACTGTCCTTCCCTTGATTCATAATTCTGCCATTGTTTCTTTCTATTCCACATGCCTACCTTTCTTTTTTTTTTTAATTAATTATTTATTTATTTTTAAGAGAGGGGGGAAGGGAGGGAGTAAGAAAGGAAAAGATAATGTGTGGTTGTTTCTTGAGCGCCCCCTACTGGGGACCTGGCCCACAACCCAGGCATGTGCCCTGACTGGGAATCGAACAGGCCACCCTTTGGTTCTCAGGCCAGTGCTCAATCCACTGAGCCACACCAGTCAGGGCCTAACTTTCTTCTAAAATAACTCATTAGATAGGAGTGTTCTTTAATCACTCTGCTATTTCAAAAATATAGGATGGTTCCCTCTCATCTGCAGAATAAAGTAAAACTGGCTACAAGACATATCAGAACCTTTAAACCTGGGCTCCAAGTTACCCTTCTACTACCTTTATTTCCTCACATTCACCTGTGCCCCACCCTCAAAAGACCCTCTTCCTTTTCTAAGCCATATCCTCTGCCTTAAAGGCCCTTCCCCACCACTTCTATCTGGAAATGCACTAATCATTCTTAAAGACCCAGCCAAATTTAATCTCTTCTGACTCATCTTGAGTTTCTTTTACCTATGCTCTTATAGCAGTTTGTACCTAACATCTATTATCACACTTAGTACACTATATTATAAACTGCTAAAGGACACAGCCAATCCCTCATCTTTCTTTGAGGTTCCACGACCTAGTACAAAAAGCCTAACTCATTCCAAACAATAATTAGGCAATGACTAATACTATCGCAAGGATTCTAGTATCTGGGAGAAACTATCGGCAAATGTGCCTGGGTTGACAGAAAGGAAGGACCCGATGTTCTTTTATCACGGTGTGAAGAGTTTCACTCTCTATTCAACTTACAGCTAAATATTAATACTAGCCTCAAACTGATCTATGATAAAATGCCATTTGTTAAATTGAAATACCTAAATTTCTATTCATGGTTTTTGTAGTGTGTAGACCAAGGCTGACCTGACATTTAAAATTTGCATTTTATGAAAATAATCTTTACTGCTTTAGTATGTCACTATGGCATATACTTTTTGTGTGTTTTTAAGCTTATTTTTTTTGTTCTATACATTATATTACGAGCTATTCTTACTCTTCGGGAAGGCAGAATAACCGCTCCACTTTAACACTGTGGCTTGAGTAAATACAGTGGTTTGAAAAATTCCTGTAACTACAAAATATTTTGTAAATGCACCTGCAGATCTAAAATAATTTTATTATTTTGGGAATATAATTCATTGTGAACACCTTACTATATTATATATATAATAGATATATAGTAAAGTATATAAAATTATTATATAGTTTATATGTAATGATATGCTGATCCAAAATGAAGTTTTTAAGAATATTGGGGGGGTGGATTTTTTTCTTTTCCTTTAATTAAAAATGTTCAGAGGTGGGAATAGGAAGAATATCTGTTACCTATCCGCACCCTCAAATATTCTAATTTTCCACCCTCTCCCAAACCCCAAAGAAAAACATTGGACTTTACATCTCTAATAATATGTAGTCTTTATAATTAGATGTAATTTGATGTTACTTTTTTTGGTATAAATCTAATGAAGAAAAAAATTTGTCTTAAAAGGGTCACATAATATAAAAAGTGTCTAGGACATAATGCTAAATTTCAAAGATGACTACAAAGACTGAGTCACAAATATAAAGCCATCTATGTAAATTCATAGGAAATACAGCAAAAATGTTAAATCATTCTCTCTAGAATGTGAAATTGTGGAGTTTTTTTCTCCTTATAGTTTTCTATATTTTACAAGATTACTATGGACCTATATTACTTTTATTATCAGGAAATGTCAGAAAACAACAATTTCCACATCAGTATCAGTATCCAGATATAGTTGGCTATTTTATTTTGCTACAGATTTACTAATCCTGAGACTTGGCTATTTTATTTTGCTACAGACTTACTAATCCTGAGACTAAGTGAAGGCAACAAATGCCTATCTCCCTTCCACCTCCCCATCTCCCCTTAACTAGGGCAGTGGCAGGTATTCCTAGCAAACAGTACCTTCAACTAAACTAGGACAGTTTTCTCTTTACGTTTTGATAGCCCTTTGGTAAAATCCTCTCCTGAATCAGCGCACGATCTCAGCACTACCAAACGTCATTCCTTGAAGTGGGGGACTGAAGACGTTGCGGATGCCTTTGTAGTTAGGCTCTACTCTATTTTATTTCTTCTTTTTTTCCCCCAAAGCATTTCTTTATTAACAGTGTATCTGAGAGACAGAAGCTACACATTTTTTACTTTGTACTTTCTTCATGTAACATTTATTTCATTCTTTTGTAGTTTATATTTTGGTTCCTGTCTTGCACCATTAATGAAATTGATGAATTTTTCTTTTGAAACAGACCCTTGTGTTGCCCTGGCCGATGTGGCTCTGTCGGTTGGAGCGTCGTCCAGTAAACCAAAAGGCACATACCTGGGTTGCAGGCACCCTCTCCAATAGGTCTATGTTTCTCTTTCACAGCAATGTTTCCCTTCCTCCCTCCCTCCCTCCCTCCTCCTCTCTCCAAAATCAGTAAGCATGTCCTCAGGTGAGGATTAAAAACAAGAGACCCTTGTGTTTAAGGTGAATCCAAGACACAGAGGTTTAGAATATGCTGACACTGACAAATCTAAGAGTTTTGAAGATTTATTTTTCAGACAATATGATTGCAATTCTTAAACATTAAATAGGGTTTGTAAAAATGGGCTTCATTTAAGTTTCCTGCCCTTTCTATTTGAGCTGTTTTGCTTTTCTGATAATTTTGAAAAGTGAAATGATGTAACTAAAGACATTAATGAAATTCATCTAATATCTTACTCCCCACCCCCACCCCCACCCCTGGGTTGTAAATGAAAAGTTAACTTCGTCAATAAAAACTTGCCTCAGCAAAAATTATTTTATAAGTTAAATTAATGGTTCCCACAAATTTTGTCTATGAGAGAAGAATTCTATATAATCTAAAGTGATCATTCCCATAGATAACTTTTCTTTTTTCTATTACACAGATTTTATTAAATACTCTCTTGCTATACAAAAACATTTAACAGTACAGTCTACTGAATGTTCCCGTGATCATTCCTCCTATCCTATTCCCTTTCCTAAAAGTAACACCCTGGCCAGCAGTCACGCTCTATTTTCCACGATCGTGCTCTACTTGCCTACCCGTGCCAGCACCAGCAGCAGAAAGGAGGACAACAGGAATCATAGAACGGCGAGCATGCAGTGAACAGGACTATTGAAATGCAGTGCCAGGTTTGCTTCAGAAAAATACCAAAGCTAGCCATACCCGAGGGTCCTCATCTAGGAATGAAGGGATGCTTGAGAGCGATGTCGGCTTTATTTAAAAAGAAATTTCCTCACACTTTTATAGTCAATTAATATTTGAGAGACGAAGCAAGCACATAAAATGGGCTAAAGACAGTTTATTCAATAAATGGTGTAGGGAAAATTGGATAGATATGTGCACAAAAATGAAACTAGACCACCTTCTTACACCACACACAAGATAAATTAAAAATAAAGACTTAAATGTTAGACCCAAAACCATAAAAGTCATAGAAGAAAGCAGAGGCAGTAAAATCTTGGACATTGCTCATAGCAATTTTTTTTATCTGATATATCTCCCCAGGCAAGGGAAACAAAAGAAAAAATAAATAAATTGGATACATCAAACTAAAAAGTTTTTGCACAGCAAAGGAAATCATCAACAAAGTAAAAGGACAACCCACTGAATGGGAGAACATATTCACCAATGACATATCTGATAAGGGGTTAACATCCAAAATTTATAAAGAACTTACAAAACTCAACACCCAAAAAAATCCAATTAAAAAATCGACAAAAAACCTGAATAGACAGTTCTCCAAAGAGGACATACAGATGGCCAAATAGACATATGAAAAGATGCTCAGTCACTAATCATCAGAGAAATGCAAATTAAAACCACAATGAGATATCACCTCACACCAGCCAGAATGGCCATCATCAATAAATCAACAAACAAGTGCTGGCTAGGATGTGGAGAAAGGGGAACACTTTTGCACTGTTGGTGGGAATGCAGATTGGTGAAAGCAGTATGGAGATAACACAAAAAATTTAAAATGGATCTGCCTTTTGACCCAGCAATCCCACTTCAGGGAATATATCTGAAGAAACTCAAAAGAACATAAGCACCCCTGTGTTCTCTGCAGCATTATTTACAATTGCCAAGATATGGAGGCAGCCCAAGTGTCCATCAGTAGATGAGTGGATAAAGTAACTATGGAACATTTACACAATGGAAGACTACTTGGCTGGAAAAAAAGAAAAAAACTTTACCCTTTGTGACAGTATGGATGGACCTGAAGAACATTATGCTACTAAGTGAAATAAGCCAGCCAGAGAAAAACAAATACCATATGGTTTCACTCATATATGGAATCTAATGAACAGACTGAACTAACAAGGAAAACACAGGCACACTCATAAATGGAGAGCAGATGATGGCTAGTGTGGGGAGGGGCAGGGAGGTTAGGGGGTGGAGGGATCAAACAAAAAGGTAAAAGGATTCATGGACATGGACAACAGAGTGGTGATTACAGAGGGGAGAGAAGTAAAAGGGGGCTAAATGGTAACGGAAAAAATACAATTAAAGAAAGAAATTTCAAGGAAAATGTCCTGATTTCTAGAAATCACACAAGTGCTGAAAATGATAAACTCATCCCCAAACCTCCACACTCCATGAAATACTACAGGGATAGTAAAAATAAAATTTAAACAAACACATAAAAACTCTTACCTATTAAAGAGTAAAATAATTCATTTTAGCAACCCAAGTTAGTTGTATAACTGAAAAAGTAACTTAAATACTAAACCTATGAAATATTAGAAACACAAATGTTTGCATTTGTTTCATATATAGTAAAAATATAAAATACACTAATTTATGAATAAAACACTTACTTACATTTAATTGATTTACAAAAACTCTGCATAGTATACCAAAACTAGAAATAATTAGATACATCCATTATGTTGGCCTACTTCTCAAAATAGAAGATACAGAAGTATTCTTTTTGTCAACATTTTTTTTATTGTTGTTTCAATTACAGCTGTCTGCATTTTCTCCCCACCCCTCCAGTCCACCCCAGCCAAACCCACACCTCCCTCCCCCGCTTCCCCCTTGGTCTTGTCCATGTGTCCTTTATAGTAGTTCCTGAAAACCCCTCTCCCCAAGAAGTATTCTTAATATAAAACAAAGTACCAATTGTACAGCAAGATGTTTAAGTCAAAGTACAAAAAGGGAATTTACTAAAGTAGGGCGGGCGTTAGAAAACCTCACAAACAGCCTGCCTTTATTTTCCAATCATATGCTTCCCAGCATGTTCTAAGAGCATTATCACCAGGAAAAGAATGTTGAGCTCATGTAGCTAATTTTATTTCCACCCAAAATAAGCCATGCCTCTTCATCTAAGGGAAAAAAAAAAAACCCTAATTGAATTAAAATTTTAAAAACACAGGGACAATTACTGTGAATAACTGAACCTTTACCAATAAAGTATAAACAATTTGGAGCTGCTTTTGCATGAGGACAGTACAAACAATATGAACAAGTCTGACCCTTCACTGTGCTCCCAATCTGTTCTGTCTGTGGTTTCTGGGTGTGTCTTGTCCTATTTTTAATTTCATGCAGAAAACTGAAGTTTATTCATTTCTGTTGTCAACTACTTTAAATTTACCTCCATTTAAAAATATCTTAAATATAGAAAAAGATATGATCCAAGGTACAAATTCTATGCTTAAGGAGCTCATAGTATTGAAAGATATTGAAATCTACACACATACATACGCACTCAACTAGCACAATATGGTAACGTACTGGACACGCCATGTAAGTGGATACACAGTCCAGTAGGAGTTCCAACAGAAAAAACGGGTGTAGACTGAAGGGACAGGAAGAGCAAGTTTAATAGAAGTGGTGGGATTTGAGTTGGGCTTTCAGGCATGAGCGGAATTCAAATAAGCAGGGAGGTAGGGAATTTTAGATTTCAACAACAAAAGGTGTCAGAGTGGGGAATAAGGAGGAGACTGGCTGGCACACAGTTCAGAGGCAGAAAATAAAATAATAAGCAGTAAAACAAAAGGAGATGTATCTCATCTTTTTTCTACCCCCAACATAACTATGAGTTACGACACCCCCCATCATTACAGTGGCGGTGGGCGGCAGTAAGTATTTTCACCTATGACAGTGGTGATACTGAAATTAGTTTAGGAAGAGAGGCAAGAAGAGGATGCGGTGAACACTCATGCTCTGCCTTTACATTTGCAGATGTTAGGTGATAGGGGTGACAACCAGTGAGAAAGAAAAACACTGGTAAAAATAGGGAAGTCCAAAATTGAAGCCTTTTTCCCCAATACAATGAGACTCATTTTAGACATATCAATTTTGAAATGATAAACACCAAAATGCCTAAGTGGAGAGAGGAGGCTGGTATTCAGGAGAAGAGAGGGCTGGATAAATACTCTGGAGTCATCAGCATCTGGATGACAGGGGTATGTAGAAAAAGGAAGTGGGGAGGGAGAGAGTGTGTCAGTCTGTCCCTGGCAAAGGAAACAGGAGCAAAGGGTCAGAGAGGCAGAAGAACATCCAGGAGGCAATCCCAGAAAGCAGTAACCAGCGGATCCAGCCTTAAGATTATTGTTGGTCCTAAGGAGAAAAATTAAAGCATAGTGGTAATTGAAGTACAGTAAACTAAATAAGGTTAATGAAAAGATAGGAAGGGAAAAAATGGCCATGCAAAGCAACAAAAACAGAGAAAAACAGGCTGGTAGCTAAAGTGACAGCAATAGTGAAATACATACATACATACATACAGGTATTTTCCAGTTGGTGAGTCCTGTATATAGACAGCCCAACGTGGAGCTCAATAATGAAGGGAGGTAAGGAGGAGAAGAGAGTAGGGCGCAGAACACCACTACTAATAGTGCATCTACCGAGCTTTGACTCGGTAGCGGTCACTCTGTGAGCCACTCTACCTGCATTATCTCGTCTTCGTCTTACAGCAACTCTACTGCTTGGGATTTTTACTATCCCAGTTACAGAAGATAAAACTAGTGTGTAGAGTTGTTAAGTCACTTACTTAGGATCAAAAACCTAGAAGAGCCAGAACCAGGAACTAAATTCAAGTTTGTCTGATACCAACTTGTTCCTATAAACTTCTAGGTAAAGCTGAAGAAAGCAGACATGTGAAGATGAATTTCTAAATATTTGTTAACTACTCAGAAGAAAAATTTTAATGAAATTGTACATAGGCAGTTTAAAGTAGGAAAAAAGGCAGGTCCCTCTTCTTTGAACAATGACAACAACAAAGCCCGAATCAAAAACATCTGCGACAGAATGACGCTGGAGAGCCTGGTTCCCTCGGATGGCTTTGGGCCTAATCCCTCCATACTGCTAGTGTCCCTCGTGTGGGTTAAGAGCGGTCATCTCATAAAATTAAATTTGAACTTAATCACTGGTTTGGCTTTCAAGAAAAAAATCTTGAACTGAAATTTTCAATATGTAGTTCATGGGACTACTGACAGGAAACAAACATTCAGAACTTAATTATGTAGTGGATTTTCTAATTTTACTGAATTAGGAACACTATATAAATGCAAAAACAAACAAAAAATAACTAGTCTTTTGGCACTTCGGTTCACACATGAAGAGGCTTTGAAAGTTTGGTTACTGGCTTGAAGTATGAGCTCATACAATAACTTTCTGTGGCTTTATAAATGCAGAGAAAAGCAAGAGCACTCAGAAAAGCCAACTTTGGATCAGGCAGACACTCACTGTTGGGTCAAAATTCCCTTAACCCCTGATGCCTTCATGTTGGCATTTCTCATTAGCATCTACGTTAGGAAAGCGGGGTCAGAAAGAAGCAGTGAAGTACACATTCTTCCTTTCTGCTCTTTATCAACAGCTCCAATAAACTGCCTTTTGACAGAGAAATTGGAAAGTTAAGTACTAGGAGTTGCAATTACTTGACAGATTATCCATGTTATTACCAATGGGTAACTCAGAGTTAATTCAATAGGGAATGAAGTCTACATATTTCCACTTCTGATAAGTTGTCTTGTGCTTCAGAAAATTGAAAATGATCACTAAAATGAAAAATTTTAATTATTTGTAGATGTCAATTATCCATATCATCCTAGTGTAGTGTCTCATTACCATGGATAATACAGAGACACCTGCATTGGAATGGAATGAATAATGACTACACTAATACAAAGTTTTAATCCAACATTCTTTTCAATGAACTTCTGTTTGACCGCTACAACTTGGTTTGTGCCAACCATGCTCCAAGATGCCTTTTATTTACAGCACCCAATGCAAAAAAGCAACAATTTAGACTTCCTATGCCAATCACACATTTGGACTTAGCAAAGCTTAGGTTTAACATATACCTTACTGTCACCACTAAGTAAAGAAAGATAGCCTTGGCCAGTGTAGCTCAGTGGACTGAGCACTGGCCTATGGACCAAAAGGTTGCCAGTTCAATTCCCGGTGAAGGCACATGCCTGGGTTGCAGGCCAGGTCCCCAGTTGGGAGGCATGAGAGGGGCAACTGATCGCTGTTTCTCTTGCACATCATGTTTCTCTCCCTCTCTTTCTCCCTCCATTCCCCTCTCTCTAAAATAAGTAAATAAAATCTTTTTTTAAAGAAAAAGAAAGATAAGCAAATCAAGAAGAAATTTTGACTCACAACAAAACTATAATTAAAAGAAATCAAATATTCAAGGATTGCCCATTTAGCCTAAAAGGAACAAAGTAAAGTTTATTATTTGAAGCTATTTAAATTCACATCCTCAAAAGATGCAGTAGGGAAAACCAATAGACAGATGTACACAAATAAAACATCATCCATCATAAAAAAATTCATACTTTGAAACATTATCTGGTTAAATTTAGAAGCTGTCCAAGATTATATCAGTAACTATATCTATTTCTTCAAATTGATAAGACTTTATAGATTATTTTATCTTCCATTCTTAAACTATTTTCAGCATTTAAGAACCTCAAAAATTGCACAAAAATAATGTAACTGAAGTAACCCCTCCATCTCACTACCACAAAGAGAAAAACATTAGTGATGAACTCTTGACTTCTGCACCACTTTTAGAAAATTCCAGTGCATGTAATGAATGCAATCTTCCAATCTGAGCACCAACTTCCATCAAGAAGTCTCTCTGCCTTCTTCCTCAATCCCTCAGTAAATCGTTCTCCCCACCCTGGCACAGTCCACCTGACAGACAATCTGGTGAACTCGAAACATCAGAACAAAACAATGCACCTAACAATTTAGAGCTTTCACCCAATTAAAACTGCGGAAAGCAGGCAAGTCAAACATACAGGTAACATGTTAAGAAATGCCCATCCGTGAGCTCTTGCTGGCAGCTGCTCCCAGTGCTTTCACACCCAACCTCCTTAGGCACTGGTGCAGCATTCAGGAAACAAGCCCCAGGAACACAGTCACATGCAATGCTTATGGTTCTAACTGCAACACTGCCTGATCCTCTGTATTTTTAATGTTTGAAAGAACCCTTTTTGTGTCATTTCCCAATCAGAAACTGAGGTTTTATTGTCTTTTCTATTTTGTTTGTAAAATGAAGCTACTTAACACAGCACCTAGTGAAAAATGAATCAAATCTCTTTATGCCAAAGTTTAAGACATCCTGGCTACTAAGCAACTTATAAAATACTATTTTATATTATTCCATATCATTTCCCCCTACCAGTATCATGAGAAATAGTCCCTTAAAGTACTAGGTCTCCCAGCTAACAAGAACCTCACGCCTGTGAAAAAGCAATCTGCGTTTTCATGATGTGGATGATGAAGAAGATGATGACAAGTTCACTCATTTAATTTTACTTGTGTAACACTATTTATATCGCAAGTCATTCAAACTTACTTTTAATGGTACAACATGCAGGTAAATGTTATCTTTAAAATACTTCCAAAACTAGAAATTTATGATGAAAAATACTGCTTTCTCATTGCAGTGTGATCTCTGCAGGCCAGAATTCAGAGAAAACCAGTCATTTTACAAAAGACAACTATTTATATCACATATGTAATAGGTATTCCTAGATCTATTCACCAACACCACAATCATTACATAGTAAATGACCCTATACCTTTAAAGTAAATTCTCCTAAGTCAGAAATGGAATACTGAATTTCACAGCTCACGTACCTGAACCTCGCTTGTTCTCTGTTTAAGAATATCTTCTTTCTCCTTAAGGTCCTGTTCCACATTATTCTTTTCCCTAGAAGACCAGCAAACAATGCAAGAATATTTGAGAACATCAGCTACAGCCGGTATGGTTATCCATCCTCCTAATCCTGAATCGCTTTTTAAATACATAGTGAAACATTCAATTTTTAAATGAAGGGCAGATTTTTCTACCCTCTTTTAATTATTTATGGGACAGAAATCAATATAAAGCTCTGATTGTTAAAAAAAATATCAAATCTCTTTCTCACTAAAATGTGGTGAAAAGAGAATAGATTAAAAAAGGAAGAGGAGAAAAATAATCAATGAGACACTCAGGTTTCACTGATCTCACTGTTGCTATGGAAATGCTGTCCAATGAAAACTGCTGGTGAAAAAAAGGAGGGGTTGCATCAGCTCTGTAACCTTAACCCTTAAGTACCACTGTTAAATTAAATGAAAATGGCTAATAGAAACAGTCAAATATTAACATTTACTGAAGTGTTAATGTCCCCTTAAATCACTGTTGTGTACCAATTTGAGAATGAAATATAGAGAAAATGGAAAGGACTGCCAATACACAGGCCATTTGCTCTAGCAAGTACATCTGCTAAAAAAGGCTATTTTAAATCACTGATCAATCCCAACTGATCAAATATAAAAAACAACATAGCATTAGCATTTATCTTTCCACTCTTCAGATGAAACATGCTAGCATCACCTTTTACTTTGAAACATCATTATTTAAATTCTAACATTATCCATCAGAGCAGGATTCCTAATACATGAATCCTAAGTAATTTTAGATTCAGAATTACAAAATGAAGCTGTTTCTTTTGATATAAGAAATTTAACTGCTGTTTGTACTAAAATCACACACACATTGCTCCCTTCACTTTCTTTTCTACAAAATGAGAGAAAAAGCCATAGAATTCTGCAGTAATACATTTTGGGGTGGGGGGAAAGGTTAAAAAAGGCAACATGAAGAAGAGAGGAAGGCATTCAAGAAGTCCTCCAGACGGGAACTGCAGAGCTGCCCACGGAGCTTCACGACCACATTTCAGTTTCATCTCAGACATAAGGTCAGGCTCCATTAAACTGGAGCGTACAGGACAGTGAGAAAATCACACCAAAGGAGACACTTAAGGGGCAACTACATTCTACATTTACACTTCTCACCTTTTTGAGGTGAGATTTTAAATGTAGACAAAACAACTGTTTTTGGACATGAGGGGACAATGTTTTTAAGATCTGCATGGGAGAAAAAAAGCGCAAGAATAAAGCTATAGGTACACTGTTACTTTTAAACACTGGAGACGGCCAAGGAGCTCACTAACCATTTCTCAGATGGGTCGCAATGTGGGTCACGATGTTGCTGAGATTTTCAACAGTTTCTTACCACATGAATCATTGTGGCAGCCTGTTCCTCCCATACCTCAATCTACTTATTATGCAAAGGTCAACCTCACCACCACTCCTTATAAAATTATGTAAAGTTGCAAAATAGAAAAGCACAGGAAGAAAAATCTAAATATACTCTACAAATTCTGCCAGCTCAATCTTAGAAATTTTTCTTTCCCCCACATAGGAGCAGAAGAGTGTTCTCAGTCTGGCTGCAGCGTGTCAGAGATAAGTCACATGAGAAACTAGCCCCTCCCCCAACCCAGATCCTCAGAGGCAATCCACACAAGGTCAATATCAATTCAGTTCCTGGTTTCTGACAGTACATAACAAAAGCAGAAAACATTAGATGTTATCATAGATCAGCATTACAAACACTAATGTATGTTTGTATTCAACCCCTTCTGCTCCGCTGTTAACTGTTTTACTGGCTGTGTCTGCTGAGATCAAGTGTACGTGCAGAAAAACAGGACTGCAGGAAGGCAGTACGCTGACACCCGGATGGGAGAGCAAAAGAAAGAAGCTCACTTGGTGAAAAAGGAAAACATTACAAATGACTCTCAGCTCTAACAAGCAAACACAGTCTATGTTTGGGTAAAATGAAGGATGCTTAGAAAGCACAAATTTCTCTTTACAAATTTTGGGTGTGGGAGGAGTGGGGAACAGTGGTAATGTCTACAAACATATCTTGAAAACCACACCCAACTAAATAAAATACAGGAATCTTGACGCATTAATTTCTCTTAGTACTGAAATCAAATTTAACTTTTGATCTGCTTTTATCTAATAAAATTCTGGTTTCACAATTCCTTTTATTATTTAACCCAAGAAGTATAACATATATTCCTAAGAAAACTTAAAAAAACCTGCCAGTTATATTGCTTTCTATAAAAAAATAACTGAAATTCTGTTCTGAAAATCAGACTGACAATCAAATAATTTCTTCATCGACTTAGATTATAGTTACAGAGATGCTAAATTGTTATTCTGTATTATTCCACACCAGAAGAAAAACAGTTGTCTTGGGCCACATATTAAATACACTGCCACACATAATCACAAAACAATCTCATAACGTTTTAAGTAAATTTACATTTGTGTTGGGCTGCATTCACAGCCATCCCATGCTGCATGCGGACCACTGGCCACGGGCTGGATACCCCTGCCAGCTACCCTTCTCATTCTGGGCAAGTAAAAATATCTAAACACATTTAGGTGCACTAAAGATGCTTGGCCATATGTCTTCCATTTTCCTCTCTTTCAAATTAACACATATTTTTCTTTTCTTTTAAAAGAGACTTTATTTATTTATTTTTAGAGAGAGAGGAAGGGAGGGAGAGGAACATTGATGTGTGAGAGATAGATACATCGACTAGTTGCCTCTTGCACGCCCCCAGATGGGAACATGACCCACAACCCAGGCATGAGCCCTGACCAGAAATCAAACCAGTGACATTTTGGTTCACAGGCTGGTGCTCAATCCACTGAGCCACACCTTCCAGGGCTCAAATTAGCACACATTTTCCTAAAGGTGATGGATGCATAACTAATGCAAAGCATTGTTTAATATTAGTGATTTAAATTTTTAATTATTTTCAAGATTCTACACCACAGTAAAAAATAATATTTATGTGCAGTTTCCTAAGAAGTCTACCAATATGTGTGGATAAGACAGACATAAGATGTATTTCAAATATAGCTATGTGAGCGTTTTTCCCCGTAGTACTCACCTTGGATGTCATGACAGGAAAAGCTATTGCCTTCACCTTAGTAAATCCCAGAAAAGGGAAATGAAATGATCCTACACACCCTCTATCTTAGACTATGTACTCCAAGGCGCTGGTACAACCTGAGGGACCCAAGAACACCAAAGCCACACAGAAAGGCCAAGGATAGAGCTCCCTGGTGTCCCAAAGGCTGACTGTTCTGATTCTGTGGAAACCAGTGTCTGAACCAGCAAGGAAAGCAAAGCCCAAGCTAGGCTTTCGAAGTCCGAAGTTGGTAACTACATAAACCTACCATCAAGCAGCTAAAAGCTATTCACAAAGACAGTCAGGCTGAGGACCTTGAGTTCTTGCAATTCACTTGCATGTATCCCAGCTCTGTTTATGGGGAGGAGGGAGTGAGCCATCTGCCTTAATTTTTACATAATACCAACATTTTCAGAAAAACAGGATCAAATCACCTTTAAAGTCCTTTCAGATACAGTTTCATGTCTTTTTTCCTAAACAGAAGCATCTATTATTTTCCAACTGGAAAACAGTAAAAACTAGAAACCAATTGAAAGGTAGAAAGTTGTGAAAAACATGAAGTTATATTTTTCCATCCTAAGACTTATTATATAACACTAACAATGCTCTTATTATTAAGTAGCTTAACTGCCAATAAATCTAACAAGCAAACACTCAAGAAAGCATGCTATTCTCATTATGCTGTCTTCAGTAAGGCATGTGGGTTCTATGGAAAGCAAGAAAAATGGGATTAAAACTGGAGAATTAGAAACTTAGTCTGGCTCTGCTGTGAAATAGGTCTGTTGACTCAAATCAAGTCACATAAACTTCCATTTTCCTATTTTTCATTATACAGATGCTAATATCTCTACCATCTTAAGATATGCAAGGCAAAATGTATAAGATGGCGTGTAATTGGGGAAAAAGGTAGTCTTCCAGCCTATGATTTGGTTGCTTTTTACTTATACTAACATTACTGATCATTTTAAATAACATTGGTGGAATAATTTTTAAACTTGTTAAAAGGAATTATGAGTTACAAAAAGTTTTAAAAATGATCTAATACACAGGGGCTATGTAATCCCTGAAATCTCTACCCCCAAAATCTTGTCTACGTATTAAAAATAATCCATCTCTCTACTATTAGAAGTTCATTTTATGGTTTTCTTTTCCTTTTCTTTTATAATTTTTTTTTTATTATATGGTTTTCAAAGCATAAGACTTGGAGTAAAATAGTCCAGAATTCAAATGCTGGCTCCATTATAGGACATAACATCTCACTGTAAAAACCATCAGGGATTCTGTCCACCCAGGAAAGACGGGAGTCCACTAGACACCCAAGTGTCCTCTTAAACGGCAAGCGCACCCTGGACTCCAGTGCAGGGAGGGCAGATCACAACCAACTGAAGTCCTGCAAGGACAGACTGGGTTGCACAGCTCCAGGCAGAGAGCTGAAGGGACAGCCACCAGGGTCCCTCTGGCGAGTCCCTCTCCCATACCACCAACAGATGCTATCTTCCCTGGATCAAGCACTCCTCTCCAAACTGCATCAGCTTGGAGAAATACAACAGCCCTATCCTCCTAATTCCCTGTCACCAGTCCTGCCTAGCTCATGCCTTGTGGAGGAGTCACCAAAAAACCCAATCCAATTAAAAAGTGGGCAGAGAACCTAAATAGACAGTTCTCCAAAGAGGACATACAGAAACCAACAGACATATGAAGAGATGCTCAAAGCCACTATCATCAGAGAAATGCAAATTAAAACTGCAAAAAGATTATCACTTCACACCTGTCAGAATGGCTATCATCAATAAATCCACAAACGTGATGGCGAGGATACGAAGAAAAGAGAACCCTCATGCAGAATTGGTGAGAATGCAGACTGGTGCAGCCACTATGGAAAACAGTATGGATGGTCCTCAAAAAATTAAAAATGGAACTGTCTTATGACCCAGCAATTCCACTTCTGGGTATATACCCAAATAAACCCAAAGCAGTAATTTGAAAGAATATGTGCACCCCTATGTTCACTGCAGCATTATTTATAATAGCCAAGATATGGAAGCAGTCCAAGTACCCATCAGGTGGATAGAAGAATTGTAGTACGTATATACGAACATATTACTCAGCCATAAAAAAGAATGAAATTTTACCATCTGTGACAGCATGGATAGACCTAGAGGATATTACGCAAAGTGAAATAAGTCAGTCAAAGACAAATACCATATGATTTCACTTATACTAGGAATCTAAAGAACAGAATAAACAAACAAAATTGAAACAATTCAGAGACAGAGAACAGACTGATGGTTCCCAGAGGAGAGTGAATGAAAAAGTTGAAGCTTAGATTAAAAAGTACAAATTGGCAGTTACAAAATAGCCATGGGGATGTAAAGTACAGCGTAGGGAATATAGTCAATAGTACTGTAATAACTATGTATGGTGCTGGGTGAGTGCTAGAAATATTGGGGGGAACACTTTGTAAAGCATATGATCATCTAACCACTATGCTATATACCTGAAACTAACACAAAACAATAGTGAATGTAAACTGTAATTGAAAAATAAAAAAAATTTAAATGAAGAAATTAAGATATTCCCAGATAAAAATGGGTGACTTCATTACCATTAAACCTGTGCTACCAGAAATGCTAAAGGAAGTCTTTCAGGTTGAAATAAAAGGATGCTGCTAGAGAGTAACTCAAAGCCACATGAAGATATAGAGATCTCAGAGGTTTTAAATGTTGCGCCACTTTACGTGAAACTGAATTAAATTGCTTCCTTATTACCAAATGCACACTACAACCTTATGCTTCAATAACCCAATCAGTAACACCGTTCTTGAGCCAGTCATGATTGAGACCTTCTATATCAGTACCACAGATCTCTACAGGGCCAGAAACAGATTAGGTTGGATTATATAAATAAAAGAGCTCCAGACTCAATAATACAAGCAATGCTTTCCCCAGAGCTAATACCGTCTAAAGGTATCTGAACTAAACTAAACCAAAAACATAATTAAAACAAGTTCAAACCATATGCTAACAATGCCTTAAATATATATACATATATAGGTGTGTGTGTGTATTTATATTTTTAAATCAGCTCTCAAATATGATTAAGGTAGATAGAGATCTATATATTTAGGAATACAGATCCTGGATACATAGTTCCTGAAAGAGTGCTCACTCAGCTACTCCAGCCAATGTTTGCCAAGCACTCACCCAGTCAATGCTGTGCTCTCAGTGCCGAGCTGGTACCAGGGATGATGATGACGAAGGTGATGATGATTACTAACATGTATTGAGAATGTACCATGTTTCAAGAACTGACCTGGTATTACATATGGTATTATTCATATCTGTACTTCACAATGAAGAAACTCAAGTGCAAATAATTAACTAAGTCACTTGTCTTAAGTCGTGTCAGGGGTCAAACTGGGCAATCTGGTTAGAAAGCCCAGGCTCTGAAATATTACACTATATTTTCTTTATTACAAATTAGAGACACTCTGTGTTATATCACACAGAGCTCAGAGTCTACTGTGGCAAGAAATATAACCCAGTATTGTTAAGTGTTCTGACAGAAGGAAATTGAGTGCTCTCTGAGCTGAGACAGATATCATCACGGAAGGCTTCTTAGAAAAGAAGACTTGTCCATTCCTCATCTGAAAAACTGAGATAAAACTACTTACCCTTTAGCAACACTGCAAGAACTGAGTAAGAGAATTTATATAAAGCAGGCAGAGCACAATGCCTAACAATCATTATTGTAATTATCTATCCCATTTACTGGCCCCAGACCAGGAGAACAACTGGCCTGACAGGATGTAGCTTTTACTTCCTGATGTTCTTGCTGAAAGGACAGAGACAGGAAGGAAGAAGAAGCTGGTAAAAGACAAACAAATATTAACTGCTGCTCAGCATAATTCACCACCATCACACTAAGTGAATGAAGCAATTTCTCAGCACATTTCATCTTGTCACTGTCAAGTGAGCCTCTTAACTTTCAGAGCAAGGGTTCTTGAAACTGGTTTCATGGATAGTTTTTAAGGGCCTGAGAACTCCTGAAATAAATTCAAACTAGTGTACATAGATACACATTTTTTTCCTGGGCGCAGTCTAATAGTCTTCATCAGATTTTCAAAGGAGCTCCTTGACATCAAAACAGTTAGTCAAAATATGAAAAATCAGCCCCCTAACCCCATTCTCTGTGAGGATTAAAAATTCTTTTGTCAACAAAATCCTCTACGACAGTCTTCAAAAATAAGCTATTGTTGAGTTCTTTTGCTTCACTTCATCATTTAACATATGGCCTCTAGAGTGCCATAAACTGTAGGACTTAAATATGGGAAATATTCTAATATTTATAACATACTCTGACTTCTTCATTCAACCAGCTAACCAACCTATACTGAGATTTGATGGTTTCAGGCAATGTGTGTATCAATTTGTTAACCTATCCAAATGCATAGAACACAGCTCTTGACCTGAAGGAGTTCAGACTTTTTTAATGCATATTTTTAAAAAGACCACAATAAAATGTGGCGAGTAGTATTATAAAACACTAAAGTCTCTAGAAGTAGAAAGGGAAGAGCAATGAGCAATCAACCTTTCAGAGGTTTGGCAAAGGAGATGGTATTTAAGCTGAACCTTGAAGCATGAGTGAAAGTTTGTAAGGCAAAAGGTGTCTCAGGCAAAGGGAAACAGTAGGATCAGAGGCAAAGAAGAATTAAAAAGCAGTGGCATATTGAGGTGAGAGGTAATAAGCCCACTCACCATGCAGCTGGAGAAAAGGGATGAAACTGAAATAGATTGGAGCACTATCTGAACCCTCAGAGTACAGGAGCAAACAAACTTACTGCGTCTGCTCTCAAGAAACTTTACAGTGCTATCGGGAGGCGATTCTACTTTATTGTGGGAGGTGGCTAAGATAGAAGACTGGTCAGGATGCCAAGGGAACACTACAAGGGAAGAGCCTTTATAGCATACTCAGAAAAGTGAACTGGATCTAGCTGGGAACGGGGAATCACTAAGGGATCTGAGTTGTTCTTCATACATCAAGTAGAGGTAGGATGGTCAAGCAGCTCAAAGCAGAGTTAATTAGGTTATAACAGTGAAGCAGATAAGAGATAAATGCTAAAACTAACACAGAAGCAGAAGAAAAAGGGGACAGATTTCAACAATGAGCCAATTATTTTCTCATCTATTACATCAGCAAAGCATTAGGGTTACAATAGAGAACAAGCAAATAGTTCCTATGCTTAAAATAGTACATAGTCTAGTTTTATGCTGCCAAACAAAATAGACAATTAGAATAAAGTACAGTAAATGTTATGGCAAGTGTAAATATAAAAACAATGTACAATAAGCTATTACATAAGCTTTGACAGGTACAGGGTTGGGACATAAAGTAGTCAGAGAAGGCTTCCCCTCCTGGAGGAAATGATGTCTAAGGGTAAATTTGAAGGATGAGGAGTTAATTAGGCAAAGAATATGAGAAGGTAGGAATGATTTCAAGAAATATTTCAGAGATAGGAGAATGATGATGAAAGGAAGAAACAATCTCAGGTTTGTAGCCTGAGTGATGAGATGAATAGTGTATCACTGAGAAAGGGAAATAAGATACACAGACGGTGGGCAGGAAAGATCAGAAAGCCGCGTCCTGCCGGAGATTCAGATGAAAACACTGCTAGGCCATAAAAAATATAGGTCTTGAGCTCAGGTGAGAGGTGAAAATAATCTTATTTACTAAGATTATTATATTACAATCATTGCTTTTCCTTCTTTAAGTTAAAAATATACTAATTTAGTCTGACTGATATATTTAAATCCCTATGTAGCAAAAGTTAAAGGAATTAGTGATCTAATACAAACATTTATAAAAGTGAATTTTAACAATCAACTTTAGCATGGGTAGATGTGTCTCATTATGACGCTAATGGAGTTGACAGACGATGGAGTTCGCCTGCATTGTAGATCTCACACAAATAAAAGCCTAGGGGAAGTATTTTCACAAATGTCAAATCATATATAAATGTATTGCACATTTATAAAATATGACTACAACCTAAAACCTAACAAGGCTTTGGAAGTCTATCATTTTCTTAACTATAACAGTCACAAAATGTTAGATGCTTTCTTTTTATGTTAGCTGTGATTCACTACACAAGACAGCCTCTAGTACAACTTAACATTAGGGCTTCTAGAAGTTAATGAAACCTCAATTGGCCAAAATAACTAAGAATTGCAAATGTCTGCACTGGCAAGAACATTTTATGTATGATGCTCTACTTCCTATTAAAACAACAGAACACTTCATATGTTAAATAACAACTGATAAACTCAAGCAAGTCCTAGAACATTGGGGTATGTGTCCATTTTCATAGGCCTGAGAGGCATAGAAGACGAGTATTTTCAAATCTAACAACTATTTCGTGTACGTTACATAAAAGGCAAAAAATGTTAACGGACCGTTTCTGGACCATCTGAAAATGAAAAGTCTACACACCATTACAGACTCAGTAAACAAACGTTTACTTCTCCTGTTCTGAACCAAAGTAAATGTTTTTAAATCTTAGAGTCACACTTATATGATATATAATAGAAAGAATATAGATGTAGAACTTACACAACCTGGTTTGAGTGCCAGCCAGCATGGATGCTGACTTGATGTGTGACTTTGGGTTTGATTTTTTTTTTCCATGAGTAAGAAAGAAAGTGGGACTATATGATATCCAAGGGGTTTTTGTTTTGTTTTGTTTTTACTTTCTAGGATTCCAGTATTAAGACTTTATGTAACAGGCAAAGGCCAATTTTTGAACAGAAAATAAGAATTTGGTAGGTATGCTTAAAACTAAGCAATGACATTTAAAAAGGTACCCAGAGTAAGCTTACAGAACGTCAAGTCATATTATTCAAAGATGCTGATCACTGAAATGACTGGTGACTTAAGGCCATACTGTCTTCAGCAGACAGTTACGTCTCCAGAATTCACTTCTCTCTCTTGCACGTGGGGATTCCCTCTCCATCTCTCGTGGTGTCGGTGGCAAACTACCACCCGCCACTCTCAGGACAGAGTTCATGCAAAATCAAACTACACACACGCCCGGCCACTGATTGTTTCAGGGTAGGCAGGACGCTAAGCCAGCCCAATCAGATTGAATCTTAGGACTTGTGCAGGAACTGCCAGAAGAGAGGCACTGCACTAGACTGGAAATTACAAGTACATGAGGATAGCAGTGCTATAGCCCCCTTGACAACATCATCAAAAAATCCATCTGAGAATGGAGCAACCCAGTAGAAGTGGAAACCAGAAATGGAGAGAGCAAGGAAACTGATTACATGATTTGAGCCCCAGTATAAAGCTATGCCTTAAGCCTCCACTACCTCTAAAAGGTCTTAGTTTCACAAGTCAACAAATTCACTCTCACTTAAGTTTGCCTGGGTTGAGTTCCCTCTTGCAACAGAAAACAAAACAAAACACCACAACCAAGTTTCTCTGCAGCCATCTCAATACAGTCTCAAGGATGAGGAAAGATCATTGCCAAGTTCTTGCCATACAGTCCAGATAAATGATTTAATTCCCTTATGTCTAAATGCCATCAATAAAATAAAGTATCAGTCATTATCTACATCAACGTGTTGTTAAGGTAAAGAAGAAGGGGGTTTGAGTAAGTGCAGTGATATTTAAATACAATGCCTTGTAGATGGAAAAAGTCTCACTTTTAAAAAAGTAATTTTAGCCTTGGCTGGTGTGGATCCACCGCTTGGAGAATTGTCCCTGAAATCAAATGGTGGCACTTTTGATTCCCAGTCAGGGCACAGCCTAGGTTGCAGGTTTGTTCCTGGGCTGGGGTGTGTACGGGAAGCAACCAATTGATGTTTCTCTCTCACATGGATGTTTCTCTCTTTCTCTCTCCCCAATGCCCTTCCTCTCTCTCTAAAAAATTAATAAGCATGTCCTTGGGTGAGGATTTAAACAAAAGTAATTTTAGGAGGTTATTTTTATAATAAGTATTACCATAAAGTTTCCAAGGAACAAGGAAATTAAGGAAATATCAATAGTACCTGCTGTAATTACAATCAAATCTAATTGTATTCAAGTCTGTTCTACAAGGTACCTATATAAAGAAAAGAGATTTTACTCCAAATCAAGTAGTCCTGAGATTAGGTATTGGTTCTACAGTTGACAGATTTGAATGACTTTCACCAAAATAACCTCTCTAAAGCATCTAAACTCCTAACCTATGAAACAGAAGCAATAAATATCTATCTCAAGTCATAAGGCTTTTGAGAGGATCAAATGGGATAGCAGCTATGAAAGCTCTTGGCATGGTCTCTGCATTTAATATTCCTTCCACAAAATGGAACGCAAGCTGGTGTTATAATTCACTTCCTTAATAGACCGTGCTCTTAAACAATGTTTTTCTAGTATGTTATTCAAATATCTAAAGTTAGCGGAACACTATATTTCATTCATTCTAAGATACAAATTTTTCACTATCTGAAATCAAATAGTATCTAACAGTTATGGCAAGCCATTGTTTATTTAGCTTTTTTTTAGTGAATTTTCTTTTTTTTAGTGGTACAGAAGAAAACAGTACATTCTGCAATTAAAGGTTGGCTGAGATTTAATGAAATAAGGTATACCAATTCCCAATTGAAGAACCATGGTACTTAACCAAGTAAAGTAGTATCTACTAAGAAACAGGAGAAAGAGAGAGAGAGAAGTATTTATACAGTCAGCTGCAATAATTTTACTTTACATACCTCTGTAGGTCAACTAGCTCATTGTTAAGGGTATCTAGCTCCTTAATAGCAGAGAAATCTGCAACAGGACTTGATCCTATGATGTTCTAAAAACAAGAAGTTCACAATTATACGTTATTACTATAAAATTATATATGACAAAGATTTTTAAATGTTTAAAAGCACTACATGGATATAGGGTATTACATTTTTTATGGTATTACCAACAATTTTAATTTATTTAAGAACACCCTATCTAGTACAATTTTAAACACACACAGTTACGTACTAAGACATTTTCCCTTAAATTCTCTAAAAGCTATTGTTCTATATTATGTACCATCACTCCAGATCCCAATGTCTTTGTCACTTGATTCTAGCCCGTCCAGAACTTGTAGTACAGCCAGTATCAGATTTATAAAGTAATTCCTCCACTGAAGAATATATTTCTTGTGGAGATGATGGTGACTTATTTGTATTTGTATCATGGTCACAAAGTACACAAATTTTTGTTGTGTCTTAGAATTATAATGGTGGTTGATTTTATTCAACAAATATTTACTTTTGTTAAATACTTTTTGTGTCTATTTAAAGTAAAATCAACTGTTCAAGCATGTTCCATAGTAAATATTATTATCACCATATATGAAACTATCTTCCTATATCACATCCTTTACATATGTTTCTCCTTCAATAATGAAGAAGGCAAAGTTGGTCTCTGAATGTTACTTGCAGTTAGAAAATGTAGCTGGATTTATTTGGGACTCTACTATTTTACTAGCTCCATGATCTTCACTGTAAAATGGAGAAATAATTTCTGCCCTGCCCACTTTAAAAATTAAATAAGTAATACATGTGGAGTCACTCTACTAACTTCATATTTTATACATGTAAGTTATTCTTGTAATTAACTTCTTCAACAGAAGATGCTGTTAAAAGATGGATGGCCCCAGCCCTGGCTGGTGTAGCTCAGTGGACTGAGTGCCAAAGGGTCACTGGTTCAATTCCCAGTCAGGGCACATGCCTGGGTTATGAGCCAGGTCCCCAGTAGGGGTATGCAAGAGGCAACCACACATTGATGTTTCTCTCCTTCTCTTTCTCCCTCCCTTCCCCTCTGTCTAAAAATAAATAAATTTTTAAAAAAAATTTTTAAAAGATGGATAGCCTCTCAATGAGCTGCTTCCACCTTGGCTCAATCTCCTTTGTGAAATGACTTCCACAGCTCTCCTATCACTCTAACTGAAAAAGAGAGACTCCCATTTGACAGTCATTCACTATTACAAATATCATTTATAAGAAGAGTGAAACAAACAAGTGTAACTTCAAACAAGTTATAAGGTGACACCACAGGCGACTCCGAAGGAAGATCAGTGTGCTGTAGTTGGGGCACAGCTGTGCCACTTGAATGTGGACACAAAAGCAAACTCCCATAACGAAGCAATAAAACAACATGCAACCAGGAAACAAACAGCACATCTGGGATAAAAAGAGCATATAAAGAAAAATGTAGTATGTTCCCTTCTTTCAAAATATGTTCTCACCCTGTTGTGTACATTACTCGAAAAGTCCACTTTGGTGATTTTAAGTGGATCAGAGAGCCAGGGAAGGCAAGTTAGAAGACACACAAGGACCAAGTACCAGACATGTGACAGAAGCATGCTGTTTATATTTTCTCTGCATCAACTTTGCTGCATAGAAAATCTCTAACTTCAAAATGTATCGTGTAAACCCAAAACTGTAATGCTAAAATGGCAAAAAGTAAAGCTCTAACCTGGAGAGAGTAAAGAAACTGACAGTACAAGAAAGGCGAGAAGCAGAGTGCTGCAGAAGGGAAAAAATAGTCCAAACTAGAAAAAACACAGAAAGGAAAGCAACATTCAAAAAAGGATTAGTCAAAGTTACAAAAAAAAATGCAGTTCTAAAAAAAATCAGCTTATAAAAAGAGATTATTGTAAAGACAAAATAAATTGCTGTTAAAATGCTAATTTTAATTTTTCAGGTTAAAAATTTTTCATATCATAACAGATATGATACAGTGATAAAAATCCCATTTTAATGAATAGCACTGATATCTGACATAAACAGACAGGGATGTCTATGCTCTCTCTAATGAACAAACTTTAAACATGTCTATTACATTGAAAACTCTGTAGAGCAGATACAACTTGAAGTGTCTACTAATGTCATACAGACGTCAATGAGCAAACATAACTTGCTTCAGCAAGTTGTCATATCTGTAACTCATGTTGGTGGGACACTAAGTGGGCATAAAATGAAGGCAGCAAGGGGGGAAACACCAGCCACGTAAGTAAAAGAAAGGGGATACGACACAGCGCCCTGTAACTGCAAGAGTCACAGCAGAGGACACAAATGCGGATTTGTGACCTTTACCTTTCTGGTGGCATCACTTTTAGCCTTCTCCACAATTTAGGGAACCCACATACCACATCACAAGAAATCTCAGAAAACGCATAAAATGTTCCCCCCAAAAAACTCACAAAGCCAATAATCAAATACTTATTTAAAAATAAGTAACTTCTGTACCTGGTGGCTGTAAATTTCCATTTAGACAACTTGGAAACAAATCCAATTTTGACTTTTATATACTTGTTTAAATGGGATTATTCTATTGACATTTTAAAGAGTGCTTTCCTCATATCACACATTTGACAACTCCTGTAACGCTGAAGAGTCACCGCAGCAATGATTACTTTATAGGTCAAGACATTTAAAGATTCAGAGTATGTATTTTTAACAGCAAAGAGCCGCTAGAGGATGCAAATCCAATGCACTATACTTGGAAGGGTTTCTAGAGGAGGAGAGAAAAGTTTTGAAAACTCGTACCGAAGGCCCGAAACCAAAAGCAGCAAAACTTCTTTCTAGCTGTGCAGGTATGAAATTCAGCTGTGTGCTTGGGAACAGAGAGGGTCATCGACATGGCAAAAACCACAGTTTCAACATACAGTTTTTCTTGTTTTTTTTTTTAATTTAAAACTGATACCAAGCAATTATAATCTCCTTGATTTTGTTTTCAAATTTGTATTCTTTTTTGTAAGAGTGAATCATCAAATGAAACACAATACTTAATTCTTAGGGTTTTCATTTAAATTTTATACCCTATTCATAAAAATTAATCCACAAATCCAGGAGAGGGGGAAAAAAAAAAGACCACATTTTCCCAATTTTGATACTGGAAATGTGGTTGCCATGTGTAATGAATGATGGGGTAAACAAGGGACAGCGCAAAGATGTCATACACGCATTCAGCATATTTACAGTCACAAACCAAACCACAAACAGCATACTGCTCTGCTCCTAGCCAGATACACTGTCTCCACTGTTCCGTCCAGATCGAGTCTGTCATCTAACACAGTACTTGTTCCTTTCTGTTAATGCAATAAGGTTTTCTTTTAAGTTGTCTTACCTTTTGTAAGCTGGCCCTGTCTGATGGTGGAATCATCTCAGGTGTAAGAATGTGAGGAGGATCAATACCCTTTATTAACTTCTGATTGATTAGGTGAAAAGCTAAGGCAAACTGATCCTTTGAAAGCTTCCCACAGTCCTTTGTGTCACACAATGCCCTGTACAAATAAACACAGAGTGTAGAAATGCCATAACCACCACTCTAAAAATCTGACTATGTAGCTTTTTAAAAATGATCACTTGAATTAAAGAAGAAAGCCATCCTAATTTGTGGCTTGCCCAGAACTCACTCCAATGTTAGAAGCAAGAGACCAAAAAAGATAAAGGCTGACTGGATATTCACCCTGGTGCTGAGCAGGGGCCTTTAATCTGGATTTGTTTTGTACTGTTTCTTACCAATTTTCACAGCCACTACTGAGTAAGAGTTATAGTGGACCAAAGAATCCCAAGAATGTCTATTCCCAATATTTCAACATTAAAAGATGTAAAGAAATGAAACCTAAGTTTCAACAAATTTGGTTCATTAGTGGCATTAGCAAAATTCTGAAACAAGCAAAAATTTCCATGTCGGCTTGCTTCCGGCAACTCTTGGAGGAGGAGGATATGAGGCTCAACAAGTCAAAGCAGAAACAACAGCTGCAAATGGAGATCATGTGTGAAGAAAGAGCAACAATTTGGAAAGCTTTACAAAGTCACTTGAAGAAAAACAGCAAATGTTTTATTCTATTTTCTTCTTCTTTGTTTTTAAGGTTAGCTTTCTGAAGTCCCGATCTTTCATTCACTGAAAACCAGTATGGTCCAAAAAAGAGACTACAGCTTACAGTGCCAAAGAAACACTGAATTTCAGCTTTTCTACTTATTTATTCTTGTGATCTTGGCTAAATTTTCTAACCTCTCCAAGCCTTAGTTTCTTCATCTATAAAGTGGAGATAACATCCACCTTGCAAGATTACTGTGAGAATTAAAGACAAAGTACGTGAAAAGTGTGGGCATAATGCCACACCCCTAACAGCTGCCATTATACTGAGCACAGTGCCTACCCCAGGCACTCAAAAGTGGCAGCTATTGTTAGTTACGCATATAACCTTCCCAGTCTTGG
This sequence comes from Desmodus rotundus, assembly GCF_022682495.2. NCBI lineage: Eukaryota > Metazoa > Chordata > Mammalia > Chiroptera > Phyllostomidae > Desmodus > Desmodus rotundus. The sequence goes on from NC_071389.1 coordinate 34,374,603, forward strand.
GTTCTTGTCCTTTGTTCTTTTCTAAGTTTCTCTTTGCAGCTATGTGGTTCCACTTCTAATGGTTGCTTCCCCTTGAAAACCTCAAGTTGGCCTCTGCCACAGTCACATGGGTGGGCAGCTGGCACACTCGAAAGCTTGTTCATGTACACTACCTCACCGAATGTGAAGTTCATGAGAGACATTAAGGCTTGTCTTTTTTAAGGACCAAAAATGTAATTCATATGTGAAGGTATAAAAGTATACACATACTCTACAGAATTATACAGATATGCCTTGAAGATAGTTCAAATTTCAGATTTTGGATTCTCCCTTAAAAATTTAAAGTTAATGAATTGATATAAATAGATGCTGCACTTTAACACTCTAGTAACAGTGAAATGACACTGTCAATCTTATAAAACTTTAGCTAACCCATTCCCAAGCTTCTGTCCATTACCCAGATAAAATCTTCAGTTTTAAATTTTTCAATAAAGAATGCTAAAACAAAAAGTTTCCTATTTACAAATGCCTACAAATAAGAATGCACAAAGCCAGATCTGATTCAAAACCATATTTGTTTTTTAAATCGATTTAAATGAAGTCTTACCAAATATGGGCTAGTAAAGTAGAAGGTAAACCTGTCTTCAGAAAGATTTCACGGACTTCCAATCCAGACACGAATCCATCATTATCTTTATCAGTTTTCAGGAAGATTTCATCGTATTTAGCTTTTTCTGCAGGTGACACAACCCACTGCAGGGGAAAATGTGCGTATATATTATTTCTGCCCACATGAAACACACTTTGAAGTGATACCTTTCAACCCATGACAGTATCTGTAACAACTTCTGAGCAATTCTACCCCCCACACACCCCCAACCGAAATGCTGTGGTAAAGAGAAAATTACAGAAGAAAAATATAGGTCAGTGGGACTATAAAGATGCCCATTTTACTTTTTTCCTTTTTAAGTAACGAGTAAATCTGAACACAGTTAACTCTTGACTTATGAATGACCGCATGAACATGGGTTGGGAGAGTCTGTTTAAACAAAATATTCAGATAATTCTCACTCTCCGATTTTTATAGTTTCATTCAGCACTGTTAACTATGGCCAAATTGGCTGATTTGCATAGTCTGTCATTATTTCCCTTTATTCAACCTCACAAAAAGCAAGCCGGAGGGGGAAAAAGGCCTTGGATAGCCCGAAATTGGATAATTTGAACCCAAAGAATCAAGAGTTAACTGGAAATTAAACAAACAAAACACCTGTTAACCAGTTAGGGCAAGCATGCCAGATTAGCATGGAGTATCTGCTACCTCCAACTTTAATTCCAGGTAGATCAAGGCAAAGCCAATAAACCATCCATATGACCTAAGCAAGGCCAAATGCAGGAGAAGGATTATCTACTTTCTCTGGGACATCACAGTTATGCAGATTCAACCAGAGGGAGCTCTAAATCTTGATCCCTTTGCTCCTTCTATCTTCATCAAGCAATCAACTGTTAAATGCCATGCATTTTGTTTTTTTGTTTTAAGTTAACACTGATAAATCTATACCTGTCTTAATGGTGCTTTGGTAGGTAAAATGCCTACAGGTGGTAAGGAGTGGGAAGATTCCTTGGCTGATGTTGAAGTGGGGATCAGCCGCACAGGGCCTGATATACTGACCGTTTTCCTCTTAGAAGGTGGCACCAAGGCAGGAGGCAAGGCCATTGGCACAGGTTCTTTCTCCAGTGCACAGTATACCAAAAACATGGCCTTCAAAATAGATGAATCAGGGTCATACATATTAAAATCATTTAACATCATCCACCCACTGAATTAAATATTGTTCAATAACAAAGTATCTTCAATATGTCTCAAAGCTCTTTTTTAAGAAATTGACTGGGAAGGAAAGAAAGTGGAACAGTGAGAGAGATGAAAAAAAGGAGGAAGAAAGAAAAATAAATTAAAGCTAAGCAACTTTTAAGAAGATACCCTGAGTAGCAAAATCTTAGACACACACCCTTCAACAAGTTCTTGCAATGCCAAAGGCAAATGACCTGGGGAAAAATATTTGCAAAGAAAAGAGCTAATCTCCCTAAAGTATAAAGAATTCCTAGGAATTAACAGGAAAAAAAAAAAACCCAATAGGAAAATAGGCAGAGTATGAACAGATATTTTACAGGAAATACTACAAATGGCCTTATCCTTTAATATACAAAAACATGCTCACTTTCACTCATATAAAAAATGCATGTTAAAATTATATTGAAATACAATTTTTACCTAACTGGTAAAAATCCAGAGTTTCATAACACTTCGTTAGCTTGATCAGGCAAACAGATACACTGCTAGTGGGAGCTCAAACTGGTACAAAGTCTATGAAGGGCAAATTGGCAACATTTACCAAACTTATTTCCGCTTTGGCTCAGCAATCACATTTGGAAATCCATGCTGACTTAACTGCTACATAGGAAACACTGTATGAAAAAGATTAATTACAGAATGTCCTGTATCAGCACCCAAGCGCTCATCAATAGAAGAATGGTTAAAAAAAAATTATGGTGTATCCATACAGTGAAATACTATGAAACAAAAAAATGCAGGGGAACATTCTGTATCTTAGCTGTGGTGGCACCTTCACATGGATATACAATTATCAAAACTCATCAAATTATATACTTAAACTAAATGCAGTTCATTGTATATTAAGTAGTCCTTAACAAAACTGACCGGAAAAAAAGAAATCAGGGAGCTCTCTGTATGAAAGATATTCGAGATACACTGTTAAACATGAGAAAAGTACAGTGTTGGGCAGTACATGTAACTGCATACTGTGCTACCTTCTATGGTAAGGGGGAAATAACTACTCAGACTTGTTTATATGTGATTAAGAAATTCTGCAAGGACAGCAAGAAGCTAAGGAAAGTGGTTCGTTATGGAGGAGGTGTAAATGGAGCAGCTGAGGGCAATGATGGGACTGAGATTTTCCCACCAAATATTCTCTGATGTTGCACTGACTTCTGAATCATGAGACTGTATTACCTATTAAAACGTTTTTATTATTAAATATATAAAGCACTTGCACAAACAAACAACCTACATATAGACAGTATCAGGATATCGCTTCCACTTTGAATTCGAGGCACCTTCCACACTTTCGGAAGATGAAAATTTTCTGTAACTATCTTCAAGCATACGAAACTAGTCAAAGCAACTTGGAGCCCCCCGAAAGGTTACAATAACAACTGGAAGGAAGATTTAATATTTCTTCTTAATCTTTTTCTTCCATTGAAAATGACAATTCTTCCCCAAAATAAGTTTGCTTCTAATTCTAAGTTTTGTGGGACTTTCAAATCGATACTTACTGAACACGTAATACATTCCGTGATATCTGTGATTACTAGTATCATTTTACAAATGAAGAAACTGAGGCTAGGTGATGTTAAGTAACTTGTCCAATATATTCTTAAGAGGTGATAGAGTAAGGTTTAAACCAAGATCTTCTGGCTACAAAGCTCTTTTTTCCAGATTTGATCAGCTGTATTAGGAGCACATGTCATTTCACAATACCATGCTCTCTTCTACAAGAAATAAAACCAACCTTTGTCCCGGCTGGGTGGGTCAGTTGGTTGGAATGTCGTCCCCTAAACCAAAAGGTTGCAGGTTCAATTCCACATCAGGGCACATACCTAGTTTGCAGGTTCAATCCCTGGTCAGGGTGCATACGGGAGCCAACTATCAGTGTTTCTCTGTCACATTAATGTTTTTTCTCTCTCTCTCTCCATCTCTTTCTCTCCTCCCCTCCCTCCCTTTCTCTCTTAAATCAATAAACATATAGGATTTTTTAAAAAAAAACAACTAACCTTTAACCCATTGGTATCCAAATTGTATCAGGCATCGGAACTACCTGAGCAGCCTGATAAAGCACAAATTTCTGGGCTCTCCTCCCAGAATTCTAGAATCAGTAAGGCTGCAGTTGGGTGGAGAATTTCTAGGAAGTTCCCAGGTGATGCTGATGCTGTTTATCCTGAGACCACATTTAACCATTTGAACCAAACCAACAGTTCTCCTTTCCCCATTTACTGGTCAACTTGAAGAATTCGATTTCAGTTTTCTTTCTTTTTTTTCCAATTTCAGTTTTAGAAACACAAACTTTCTATCTCCAAAAGCTTAAGACTCATGAAAAACAATCTGGCTAGCACACACTTTCAACCAAATATGCAATATACGTAATGCTATCAGATTGACACTGAGCTAAAAGAAGTGATCAACATGAACACTGAAGGTCAGCATTCCTCCTGCTGCAGATGGGAGTCATTTCCTGGAAAAGTGGACACGAGAAGCAAAAAGAGCTATGTCAGCCATCAGCTGCAAAGAGACAACACATTTTTTGAAAGTTAAAAATATACTACATTACTAATTTCATGTTGCCTTGAAAATAGCTACCTTAACAAAAGTGTAGTCAATTTTTCTACCAAAAAACGGGAAAGTGACTTTGTTTGTTTTCTTGTAATACTGTGCTTTATCCTAACCAAAGTATGCCATCAAAACAAACACAGCAACTAGATCAACTGATGACCATACTCAGCACACACACAAAATGTCTGGCTGGCAACTAGTTTCTAAGCTGAAACACAGCCTGAGATTGACACTTAACCAAGAAGCATTTAGAGTATCTTTCTGAAGATATTAATGTAAAAATACCAAAAATAAACCTAAGCTTACTCCAGGATATGAGAGAAAAAGACAAAGAGAAACTGAAACATAATAAAATTGGCATCATGGATGTATAGAGGTCTACAATATCCTGCACAGAAATGTTAGCATATCCAGAGAGCGTATGTCAAAACAGGTCATGAACTTGGCAACAAAGAAAATCTTGAGACCCAAGATGGTGGAGGAGTAAGTGGAAGCTACACTAACCTTTTCCCAGGACCAATCTGGAACTACACTGTAGAGAAATCATCCTGAACAACCAACTGAACAGTAGCGGGAACACTTACAACCACAGAGAGACGGAAGAAGCCCATCACCACAACATGACTGGTAGGGAGTGTGGAGATGAGAGAGGGCTGGCTGGGCTCCCCAGGGCAGCAGCTGAAATTTCAGAGGGATATTTCAGTGGCTGGGGCAGGAGGGTGGTGGCATTTCCCCTGAGAAATGTGGGGTCTAAACCCAAAGCTGGGCTCTCCAGCCTACAGCACGAGAGCCGGGAAGGAACCCAAATAACACAGGGCTATGAAAAGCAACGGGGTTCTGTCTGCCAGGAGAGACAGCTCGAGATGCAGAGAGCCTCTGACAGGGCCAACGCACAATATTTCGTTTGCAGCCACTTACCAGGGGTCCCAGCAGAGGGAGGGCTGAGTGGACTAGAGATGCTTGAGGAAAGTCTGGGGTTGGTGGCTCTGGGGAGAGAACTGGAGGAACAATCACCAGGATCCCTGTGCTAAGTCATCCCCCATACAGCAGAAGTCATCTTTCTCAGGCAGAGCACTCCCCTCCAAGTGGCACCAACCTGAGGGGAAGCAATAGTTCCACCCCCTGGAGCTTAAGCCAGGCTGCTAAGTACAGCTTGAGGCTGTATCACTGATTAGTTAACAACTAAGGCAGATTTCAGGGAGCTCTGAGACCTCAGCTGACCTTTCCCTGGGCGGGACCCGCTTTGGTGTGCAGCCTTGTTCTTTCTGCACACACCCAGGCCGAGCAGAGGAAGCCACAAGCTGTGAGTCAATGATAGCTCCAGCCCAAATGTCCATCACTAGATGAGTGGATAAAACAACTATAGGACATTTACTCGGCTGTAAGAAAAGAAGAAAACTTATCCTTTGTGACAGTATGGATGGACCTGGAGAACATACAAAATGAAATAAGCCAGTCAGAGAAAGACAAATACCAATGATTTCACTCATATGTGAAATCTAGTGAACAAACTGAACTAAAAAGGAAAACAAGACAGACTTGTAGACAGCAAGATGACAGCTAAGGAGGGGAGAGGAAGTTAGAGGTGGAGGGATTAAGCAAAAAGGAAAAAAGACTCATGGACATGGACAACAGTGTGGTGATTGCTGGGGGGAAGGGGTATTAAAGTACAAAGAAAATCTTAACAAATATTTTTAAGGAGAGATTTTTTTTAAATCCTCACCTGAGGATATGTTCACTGATTTGAAAGAGGGAGAGAGAGACAGAGAGACAGAGAGACAGAGAAACATCAATATGAGAGAGAAACATCGACTGGCTGCCTCCCATACGCACCCTGACTAGGGACTGGACATGCAACCTATTGGCATGCAGTTATGTGCCCTTATTGGCAATAGAACCACAACCTTTTGGTTTACAGGACGAGGCTCCAACCAAGTCACCTGGCCAGGGTTACATACAGGTTTTAACAACCACATTCTTAAGTAATAATCTAATCAGCTAAAATATATCAAAGGGAACAAAAACAAACAAACATACTTAAATACTTTAGAAGTAGGAAACATTCCTAAATAGATGACCAAAAAAACCCCTAAAAATTATCTAAAAAGTAGTGAAAATAAGAGTACTTTGTATCAATATCTGTGAATCCAGCCAAACCTGTATTCAGGGGGAAAAAAATGTCCTTTAAATTGCTTTGAATATTAAAGATAAAAAACAAAGGGACTTAGTACTCATTTTCAGATTTTTTTTTTAAAAAGTAAACCAAAAGAAACTAGGAAGATGAAATTAAGATAAAAGTTGAAAAGAATAAAAGTCAAGACATAAGAGAAAGAATAAATAAATCCAAAAGATATCTCTATTAAAAGATCAATAAAGTAGATAAACTCCAATTAAACAAAAACTGAGAGGGAGAAAAAAAACACCTAAGATTTGGAATGAAAAAGGAGTACGATCATAAACCTGGAAGAGATTTAAAAGAATAATGCAAATAAATCTGTGGCAACAAGTTTGAAAGTCAAAGAAATGGATAATTCCTTAGCAAAATAAAGGAGGAAAATTTGAACAGACTAATTTTAAAATAAGAGATTAAAACGGGAGTTAGAAAATTACCATTCATGAGTTCACAGCAGAATTTTATCTAACCTTAATGAAAGAAATGAATACAACTCTATTTGAAATAAACTCTCCAATTACTAAGTACATGTCTTCAGATAAGACGTCAAAACTTTCTCAGCATGCATAAATGAAACGAAACTAAAATGTTATTCATGTTTTCCTTTAATGAAAAAAAAACTGAAAATTTAGGGGTATATGTGAAGTAAACTTATCCTATAGCAGAAGCAGATACACAGATGCTTGGTCAAGTTGAGATACAAATGATAGTACTCTTCAGCATCTTCACAGGACATTATCCAAAGCATATATTTGCATGTGCCTTAAAGTTAAATAAAATGAAGATAGCAAACACATTTTCTGTTATCCATTTGCTTAAAAATATTTACTGATTACCTATAAATTCTAGGCAAAAATAATCATACCAACAATCTCAGGGAAATAAGTTTTCCTATAAGGATGAACTAAAAAGGGAAATTTTCACTTGAGAAAACCATTGTAAGAGTATTAGGTTCCTTACCACTGCAAACTCATCTCTGTCAAGCATTCCATCATGGTCAATGTCACTCAACTCCCAAACCTTAAAAAAAATAATAATAATTGAGAAAGATAATGTTCTTTCATTTCATGTGTTACATGTAAACACCAAATACAAAAACTGGGGTAAAAGTTTCACACAAATGTGTATTTTTTCTGAGAAATTTCAATTATGCTGATTATTATTATATTGCTATTATATTAAATGCTATATTAACATTACTGTAAAAAGAAATAATTCACGTACATTTTAAATAGAAATTCCTTTACAAAATTTTTTAAAACTATCTTTTTCCTCTCAAGTCATAAAACAATTGTGTATACAGTACTTTAGACAACTATCGTACAATGCTTTTTCACAAACATCATCTAAATTAATTCATGCAGCAGCTCCATGTGGTGCTTATCCACCCTGTTTTCCCTGCGCTACAGAATCGCTAACCCACTAAAAGAAATATGCAGCAAATACTGTGTTATGGATCATTAACTAGCTACTAATGTCCAGGCCAGGGCTTACCAAGGAAAAATAAAATCTAAAAGGCACTGGTAGATTTGGTCTAAAAGAAGAATAAATTCCATAGCTTTAGACCAGCCATAAAACTACGTTAAATCCTTGGGAAGAAGATATTTAAACATTCAACAAAATCTCACTTGGGGCAGGAAGAGGTGGTGAGCTAATGAGAGACAGGAGAGGGGATAAGCAAGTGCTTGGTCATACAATGCCTTGAAAGGAGTTTAGACTTTCTCCTAAACACAATGGGAAGCTACTAAGAGGGTCAGTTTTACATTTTAAAAAAAGATAACAGGATTATATTTACAGTTTGTAAATCTCACATACAATGGAAATCCACACAATGGAAAAATAATTGGTAAGAAACAATACTAGAAAATGGCTTTTAAATTAATATTTATTGAGCACCTAACCTGTACAACACTCCCTGATCCAGCGGTAATGCTGTGGGTGGTGAGGTGGTAGTTGTTACCATCATCGTTGTCAGCACAGCAGTTATTGTTCAAAGAGTACGTACCAAGCACTGTGCTACGTACTTTACAAACGTTATCACATCTAATCCTTACAACCCCGTAAACCGGGAATTATACTCATTTAAAAATTAGAAAACCGAGACATGCTTTTCTAATGTTTTGTCATCCAAGGTCAAATAGCTGAGAAGTGGTGCTGCCAGGATTTGGCCCTTCAGAGTCTGATTAAGCAAGTGATTAAAAGGACTGGAGGTTTAATGAGAGTAGATAAGGTTTGAAAATGAAGAGTGGTAAAGAAAAATCACTATGGAAACAGCGCAAAAGTGGCTGGCGGTAAGGAAAGCTCAGCTGAAGATGTTGATCATGAAATTATGGTGATATCAATCTTTATTAGACTTTCTCAGTACTCCATATGCGACCACAGAGAAGGTAAATAATTAGCTTCTTGCAAAGCTTGATTTTCACTGAGCAAGCAAGAAGTTAGAAAACATGAAAGAGGGAGCTAAAGATGCTGACATGAAACTGTGGACCATAAAAATCAAAGTTGGATGAGGAAAAAAGTAAATTCAAAAGATGGGGAAAGCAAAGGAGTCTGAGATGTAAAGATCTTGATGAAATCAGAGGGGTAGTCTTCCAAGTATCTAAGAAAGAGACCCAGAAAGACAGAAGTTCTATTTAGAGAGCAGAATTTATGATTTCAGGGATGAAGCTATTCCTTACGACAAGGCTCCATAATACAGCCATGGAATAGGTGGTAGCAGATGTGAATTCCTGATGGTCTCTGGAAATTAAGTCAAGGCACTGGATTTGAGGGGTCAGAGCTCACAACACAAAGAAAAAAGAACCTACTTAAGGGGCTTATAGATATAGCTAATTTCAAACGCTCGTATTTTAGAGAGAATAATCAAACGAAGAAATAAATAGGTAATTTTTTTATATGATTTTATATATTAAGTCAGAGCACAAAAAACTCTCTAACAACTTCAAAATAAGGTCTGTGCATTTTTTATTAATGAGCTGTAAGTTCTCCTGATCCATACAGAGTTAAAATACATAAAAATTACATTTAGAATTTAATAATATCTTACTCTTCCAAGGATATCCACAGGTAACTTAGAGTTGAGCAATACTGGTTTCACTTTATCACCAGACAGAAATCCATTTACTGGGCTTAAACTATCAAAAATTGCATCATATTTGGCCTTATCTTCAGACTATAATAAAAAAAAAGATTGCAAATTAAAATAGTGAAAAGGGTTCAATTATAATTATAAAAATCAAGCCCTCAAAGAACAGATAACATATTTTTAACTTATCATTTAAAAAATTTCCCCTTTTATCAAAATATATTATAGTAAATGATAATTTAAGTTCCTCCACCCAAGAATTCAGTATCCCCTCCATTCCTTTCGTAGCTGGAACACTACCTTTGCTTTTCTTCTGTTAGTTTAGAATCAAAAGAATCCAAAGGTAGAAAGAAGGGCTTCAAGAAGAGCCCTTTCAAAGGGAGAGAGTCCAACCCTCTCACTGAAATAGATCCACAGCAAGGAAGTAACTTTTACAAAACATACAGCTAGTTAGTGACATTCCATGACTTTCTAAACATGGTGAGACTAACATTTCGAACTCAAACAACTTTGAAAAAGAGTATCACTACCATAGGAATAAACATCAAGCTTCTTCCATTTCTCCCAAAGCAAATTTCTTCCCCATAACAAGAATTTCTAAAATCCTGGAAAGTTACTTGTATAACATAAAAAACTACTGTTCGTGATTTGTCCAGTTAAATCCAAATCCCTACACTTTTTAAAATTAGTTAAGAGCACACAAGCATTCATAGACATACAAACCAAAACTGTACACATTTACTGAAGGTCAATTGATCTGCTTTATTCTAAAAGTATTTTTAAATTACACTTTTAAAAATCTGATGATAGCTATAACCAGTGTGATGTCTCCAAATATCTATAAAGCAAAAGACCCATTTTAGAAAAAGATTTCGTGAAGAATTGTTTTTGTAGCTCTAAAAAGAGTACTCATTTAACCAGAATTTTTAAGCAAGATATAATACAAGTGGGGAAAAATATTCATCAATATTGTAGTAAATACAGGATTATGACATCACTATTTTTAGTTTACACTAATAACTTTAGTTTAGTTTAGTAACAGAAATGAGGTTAAGCCAACATTAATTGTCACAAAATGACCAACAGTAAAATCCCTCCAAAAACTTCTAGTAACAGTATTGCCCAAAAAGTTAAAAAAATGAAAGTCTAATGCAGATTTCAGTACATTTTGGAAGTAACGAGAGAGGATTATGTGGAAGAAAAGCAGGGGTAAGGAAGAATAGTCACAAAGTTAACTTACTTTTACAGCCCATGGGAGCTCAGTTGCAGAGGTTCCACTGATTAGCGAGGGACTATCGGTATCATGCTGAAAAGGAAAACACAGCACAAGAAGGGCTAAAATACTCGTATCAGTAAACAACAAAGAAAAAGAGGTCTTTGTATTTAAACACATTCATACAAAATGCTGGATCTCAATGAACACTCTATTTTACATTAACTATTTTATATTCATTCTATTAAATCATCTAAGTACAAATGAAACAAAAACTGAGTTAGCTGCATAAACGACAGTGGAGCACTAAATAAAACTTCAGTGTTACAGAAGAAACCTATTACAACCGAGACCAAGATAAAGATACCTGAATGTAGCAAAAATACTTACTGCCCTGTTAACTGATGACTTCTTCCCAACACTCTTTAAGGAAAGCTGACAGGGACAAGAACTTAACTTAAGATTTATAAGTTACAAGTACATAAATCTATCAACGGCATGTCCAAGTAATTATGCTTATCTGCTTGTAGAGACATGAATATACTTGAACAAATTTTATAATATATTTAGGCAACAAATCCCTAAATTAGCCCTCTGACTCCACGACTCTAAGCCTAAACTTAGAAGTACAGAAATTCTCAAAACTGAAGTAAAATGTATAAGATTCAGACCAAATCCTTTTAAAATACTGAATTTAAAAACAAGCAAGAAGAGCCATAAAACTTCTGAAAAAAGGGAGTAGGGGGTAGAGAGGCCTAGCCCTATCAGATATAAAAACAAATTACCAAATATGGTCATTAAAACCATGTGAGATCAGCATATGGATAAACAGAAAAATCAATGAACAGAAAAATCCAGAAAGAAAAACAAACTACATATGAGAATTTAGCAAATGAGTGAAACAGCATTTCAAATCAGTAAGGAAAAGACGATTACCAATAAACTGCAATAGATCTGTCCAACAGTCATGTTTAAAAAACATAGATTTGAATCTGTACTCATACCTTACATCAGGACTAACATAAATGTGAAAAAAGAAATCATAAAAAGATTGAAGTCTTAATAATTCATATACATAAAAAACAATGACTTCTCTATAAAAAAGTGACCATAAACATAGACAAATGACAAACTTGGAAAAAATATTTACAACTCATAGAGACAAAGAGCTGTTTTCCTAATATATAAAGAGCTTCTAGGATTCAATAAGAAAAAGATCAAAACCCATGAAACATAAACCCATGAAACAAATAATCAATGTTGTTTTCTTTCTTTCCCTTTCCCTTTTTCTCTCTCCCCACCCCCTTCCTCTCTCTCTGGAATCAATGTATATATCCTTGGATGAGGATTAAAAAAAATTTTTTTTTAAGATTAGAAACAAGCTAAAAGCCTATCAATAGGAAGTTAAATAAATTATGGTCAACAGAAGCAAGGAAATATTAATAGAATGCAGCCATAAAAATGAATGAGCAAGCTTTTATGCAATAATACAGAAAGATCTTCAAAATATATCGTTATTAAAATAAGGTATACAATCGTGTGTACACTATGCTACAATTAATATAAAATAAGGTCATAGGTACTACTATTTCTTTACATACACATATAACAACTCTGGAAGGACACACAAGAAACTAGTAACAGTAGTAGCCATTACAAAAGAAAAGTAGCTGGGTAATAGAAGTTGGGAGAAATTTTTTAATACAATCTTAAAAATACAATTTAAATTTAAAAGCACTTCTTACAAATCTTGGTGGAGGAACAGCCAGGTTCAAGCTACTCAGTGAAACCTCCAATCCATTCTGGGCACACGCCACAAGACGCAAGGCAACAAAGAATTCCTGAGGCAGAAAAGTGTGACTGTGAGAGCATTATCCCCCTATCCATCCACCCATCCATCCATCTACAGACATACTTAAAATCTGAAAATACAACAATTCGCAATTACTCCAAGGTTTTTATGCAGCAACAAATATATGCAGCACACTTGCCTGAATAACACTTGCTTTAAAATTGAGAAAAGATTATGTATAAAGATGGTCCCAACATTATAAACAAGAAAAAAAAAAGTGTTAATATAAATGGGGAAATATTTAAATGGTGATACACATAGTGGAAATTAAAATTAATAATCATGCTTCAAAGAATATTGAATGGTGTTAAGAAATGCTTTTTATCATTTAAATGAGGAAAAAGAACATGAAAAAAAAAAGCCCAGAAGAAAATAATACATAAATGTTATCAAAAATCACCTCTGGATTTAAGATTATAAATTTTGAAAGTCTATCACTGCTATTCCAGAGAAGCTACAGAAAATAACTGTGCAGCGTCTAAAAACAATTATATAACTGCTTGACTTCAAAACACTTGGAAATCTCTCCCAAAGTTCCTTGGATTTTTGTCATTTGGAGTCTCAGTCCAGAATGCAATAAATAAATGCAAATGCTGAAGCAACTAGTTTTCAGCTGTTTTCAGTTAGAGTCAGGTCTGGGAATAGACCAAAAAAACTTTACTCCAGTTGTATAACTTACAACTTGTTGATACTCTCTAGTACAGTTATTGATACAATCAATCCTTCACTACTTTTCTCAAGCCTCCTGTTCTCACCAACACCCTTCTCACCCAACTCTTAACCTATTCTTAGAAACTTGCAGGCTGCCTGCTGTATATGATACCTTGCCTTAACTCATAAATTTCTTGAAAAAAATGCTATTTCAAGATCTCCCCTTTTCTTTGTATTCATTCCACAAGCTTCTATGCAATCTAACTCCAACTCCCACCATTAGCTAGAGAAACTACTGACCGTCACAAATAACATCCTAGCCACCAAATGTTCTTTAAAAAAAAAAACAAACCGAGGCTGGTATGGCATTCGCAGTCAGGGCACATGCCTGGGTTATGGGCCAGGTCCCCAGTAGGGGGTATGTGAGAGGCAACTGATATTTCCATCTCTCTCTTTCTCCCTCCCTTCTCCCATCTCTAAAAATAAATAAATAAAAATCTTAAAAAAAAAAAAAAAGCCTCCTCCTACTTGTTCTTTCTGACAGCCTGGAAAGCACGATCTACCCTCCACCGACATGGCTTCGTAAAGCTTGTGTTCCTCTGACCTTTCAAGTCTCTTTGGTTGAAGTCAACCTTGAAATCCTCCAACCTGTAAATGCTAGTACTCTAAGTATTCCAATATTAATCCTCTTTCTCATCTCATTCCATATGAGATTCAATTACTTAGGTAATCTGGTACACTCCCAAAGTAAAGGTGGGTTCTAAAGTAAAATAATCCTGCAAAAAATTCTAGTTCTGCTACTTAAAGTTGTGAGGCCATAGGCAAGTTAAATATAAATAAAATTCTTCCATAAAAGGGGAGGGAAACTAATAGCTACCTTGCAATATATTATAGGAACAAAATAAAAACCATACTATAGGAAGAAAGCATCTACTGTTACTTTTGGCATATAGAAACTCAGTAAGTATAGGTTTCTTTTCTTTTAATTCAAAAATCTACCCCCCCCAATGCAAACATCAAAGTTTAACTGCAGACTCATAAATCCAGCCACCTAGATGTAACAAAGACAACTTAAACTCAACGTCCAAAGTCCAGAAGTATCAGTGAAGAATTAGTAAGTGGTCAACTCATGAATATAGTAACCACATCGGTCACATTCACCTCTGTATTTTCAAAGCCTGGCTCAAAACAGGTACCCAACAAATATCTGCAGACTCTGCGTGCTCATATGAATGTGGTGTTCCTATGTCTCCAATGTACCAAAGTGGCCCTTCTGCCCAGGAGCTCCAATGGGGACTACGATCCAGCCCTGGAATCTTAAGAGACTGGGCATTCTAACCTTCTCACCAAAATTTTCCCATCCCCTTCTGAGTTTCATACTACTTCAGCAGTCCCCATGTTAGGGAGAATCAGCTTTGAGTAGCAGTACTTAACCAATGTATCCGCATGGAGCAAGCTTTGAATCCAATCCTGTAGAACTCTGAAATCCATCCCCAACAAGTAGAACTTCAAGGAACACGGACAGTGTCCAACATACCCAGAACTATGTTCATGTATTTCTGGTCTAGGGTTTACATCTAGCTTATAAGCCTTTGTTTTCTTTTGGTTTATATGTCAGTGGTAAGACCTAACAAGAATACTCGGGTTTGATTAGCCAAGAATATCCTTTCAAATGTGTGAGGTAATACTGTCTTAACAGCTAATAAAATCCATGTTCATTTATAAACCCTGTACATGTAAGAAATTTAATTAGTAAGCTACAAAGGGCAAAATCTCTTTGAATAATTGAAAAAAATCTATGATATTATTTGATGTGTCCCCCAAATTCTTACGTTCAAATCCTAATCCCCAAAGATGATGGTATTAGGAGGCAGGGCTTTTGGGAAGTGCTTAAGCCATCAGGGGAGCCCTCATTAATGGGATTAGTGCTTATAAAAGAGGATCTAGAGAAATCCCTAGCACCTTCTGGCATGTGCAGATACAACAATAAGTCTGCAATCAGAGAGACCTCGCCTGACCATGCTGGTACCCTGATCTCAGAATTCCAGTCTTTAAATCTATGAGCAATAAATTTCTGTTTATAAGCCATGCAATGTGTGGTATTTTGTTATAGCAGCCCAAAAAGACTAAGACCCTCCAGTAGTACAATGTCACCAAATTAACTCTAACCACTGGGAATTAGTTTAATGCCTACTGATTAGAAATACTTTCATTGTTCTGGCACTTGCCCTTGCAAAACTCTAATGTTGGTAAAAAGCAATTCTTAGTTTAAAAGTACAATCCACTGGCCGGTGTGGCTCAGTGGGTTGAAACATCATCCTGTACACCAAAAGGCTGTGGGTTCGATTCCCAGTCAGGGCACATGCCTAGGTTGTGGGTTTAATCCCTGGTCAGGGTGCCAGACAGACAACTAATTGATACTTCTCGGTTACATTGATGTCTCTCTCTCTCCCTCTCTCCTTCTCCCTCTCTCTCTCTAAGCCATGAAAAAATGTCCTTGGGTAAGGATAAAAAAATAAACACAAAAAACTGCTGGCTTTTTAAATTCTGAATCACTTAAAACATTTTTCATATGAATCTCTAAATCTTACCTGTTTGTTTAGGATACCTTTGCCATCTGTGTCAGCTAAATCCCAAATCTAGGGAAAAAAAGAAGTATCAGCCTATATTTTAAACAACAATCATCTTAAAGATAAATTAAATCCCTGAAATGTATAACTTCATGATGTTTGGTATTCAGATTTAAGAATCGTAGAATTAAGCCCTGGCCAGGGTGGCTAAGAAGGCTGGAGTGTCGTCCTACACACCCAGAGGCTGCGGGTTTGATTTTCAGTCAGGGCATATACCTAGGTTGCAGGTTCGACCCCTAGTTGGGGCGCGTACAGAAGGCAAACCAATCAATGTTTCTCTCTGTCTCCCAACCCCCCACTCCCGCCTTCCTCCCTCCTTCCCTCCCTTTCTCTCTCTCTAAAAGCAATGAAAAAATTTTAAAAGCAAAATAAAAATTATTTTTTAAAAAAGAATTGTAGAATTAGAAGTGGAAAAAAACCTTAGAGATCATCTAGTGCAACACTACACAAAGATACTAAGGCCACGAAGGCCGGGTAAAGTTAAGTGACTTACTTAAGGACATTTAGGGCATCAGGGAAAGAACTGATACCCAGGTTCTAACTTTCACTCCAATGCCTTTTTCTTTACCCCAGGTTCTAACTCCAGTCTAATGCTCTTTTTACTAAAACATACTACCTTGATTTTAGATTTTTACTAAGATGATACTCTTTCTTATGAGCAAGTTGAAATAGTTAATGCTTACTTGTGGATAATTAATTGGTGAAAACTTTTAATAAATATAATATATAAGGACTTGCCAGGAGATCAAGCCAGCAGAGGGACTTTCCACTTTTTTGTGCTTTTTATTTAGCCTCTCATCCCCACTCTATTCACCACACATAAAACACAGTTAGAGACAGTTGTAATAGAGGAAGTAGGGACAGAGCCAACTCTGAGTGGGTGGCAAGGTTCCCAGTCTGCACCGTTTCTCCCCACAACACCAAATGTACTATTACTTCCTCATTTCATCCTACTAAAATGTATTTTGTTTTCTGAACATGTGAAAAACACCTCATTTTTCAAATTCTCTCCATCACATCACTGTAACTGCCTCTATAACTCAGTTCTAACTTCGTTTCTTGATGGTATCTTCCTGAATTCGCATCCAATTTATCTACAGTACTAAATATTCATTATAATCTAGTTATAATGAACAAATACTACCTTTCCAAGTATCAAGTCTGGAAGCCCTGATTTTTTCAGGAAAACAGCAGCATCAGAAGCCAATACCCTTCCGGTATTGCCCGTATCAACCTGAAAAAATACAAATGGTAAGCTGACAACAAACACAAAATGATTTGCCTTCCTTGCTGTGATTTGGGAAGGGGCTTTTTCAAAACGGGAGTGGGAATCCTTTGACTAAACCAAGGCCAAGGAATATATGGATAGCCATATAAGTTGAGTACCATCTAGACACCACTGGCAATTTACAAAGTGTTTTTCATTGTGTCCAATATACAAATGAAAGACTTGAATCTCAGAGGAAGTAGAGCAAATGAGTGGAGTCATAACATTAACACAGTATCTCCTGACTCCAAGTCTTCTATAGTTGCCTTTTAAATTCCAATAAACTTCATAGCAATAGGAGGAAAAGGGCAGCACTTCCTGGAGAGGTCTTTTGACAAATGGGAATAGCTACGTATGTTATCTGTTTTTTTAACACCTTTAAATCATTAACTTCTGCTTTTATACTTACTGTTAGAAACTGCAACACTTTACTTTAAAAAATCAGAGCATCTCTAAAACCAGCAGTGATTCCATAATAAACTTAAACTGTTTATTAAACTGTTTAAAAACTGTTAAGCTCCTAAAGCACATCAAGGGTAACACATCATTTTAACTGAGAGGGACTTCCCTTTAAGACAGAATGAGGTCACCAAGAACAGAAAAACTGTTCAAAAGGAAAAAAAAGTGCCGCTCACTTCTGTAGATTTCCTAAAGTTCTATGTGTAAAAATGAAAATTGTTTACAGTTATGAGAAAGATAACATGATACTAGGACATTTGTGAGCTAGCTATTTTTCCAGTTTAGTTAAAAGACTAAGTTTGTTGTAAACACATACAAAACATTCCAGACAGGCCAATCCCATCCAAGAAGCAAAAGAGAAAACCTTCCTTTCAAGTGGTAGAACATAGGATAAATCTGGCACTCAGCAAAAATGGAATAATTGCCCAATCCAAATTTGGGGTAACAAAGAACTACACAAAGGGTTGGGAAACCTGCTTCTAGAATTTTCCAGAACTCCTTTTCTTTCCCCACTTCCTGACCAGGTTGGGGGGAAAAGAAGAATACCTACCCAGCACAGTCTAATTATAGAGGCACTCAGGGGAAATGTCGATCAAACTCTTATTAAATATTTATGTACTGTATTCCAATTAAGAATTTTACTATCTTCCATTCTTTGAGTTACTAAAATAAATTAAACACAGCCACTTAGTCATTGTCATCTATAGGCAGTTTCTGTGGTACTCCGATGCTCGTCTAAAGTCTCTGCTATAAGCTACCAACTACAACTATGTCTTCAACAAAGTCTCGGAGCCGCATCTAAATGACTATACCCTGTACTCTGAATTGTTAACACTTCAAAATATAGACTTTTGGTTAAGACTTTCGAGCTGACATCACTTAAACAATTTTCAGACTCTGTGGTGAGCTGTCAGAATTTCCAGGACTCTAGCAGTCCAGAAGTAGATGTATGAGGTCTATCCAGAAAAAGTCCAGCCATTGTTAATATTAACAAGAACATTTGTGCAACATCAGTGTAACCTGGCAGCCAAGGAGAGTGGAATGGAATGCACATGCCTGAACAAATTACTTTATTAGTCAGTGGGGGCAGTAGAGCCATTGAGTGAACATGTGATGTGTACCGTGTGGCCGTGCCATTCAAAATGCCTGAGCGAGTAAAGCAACGAATCTGTATCCAATTTTGTGTTAACCTTGAATATTCCTCCGTGGAAACTATTCAGATGATTCAGAAGGTCGCAGCTATGGGCAACTGGTGATTGGAAGCTTCAACACCACAAAACCATTCATGCATCATGTCTAGTGCAGAGGTTTTTGGTGAAACAACAAATCACCCAGGTATCTCAGCCCCTCTACAGCCCAGACTCGGTGCCCTAAGACTTCTGGCTTTTCCTAAAACTAAAATCACCATTGAAAGGGGAGAGATTTCAGACAACTGACGAGATTCAGGAAAATAAGATGGGGCAGCTGATGGCAATTGGGAGAACTGTGTGAGGTCCCAAGGTGCCTAGTTTGAAGGAGATTGAGGCATAATTGTCCCATGTACAATGTTTCCCGTATCTTGTATCTTCTTCATATTACCTGGTTGGATACCTTCTGGACATACCTCGTATTTTATGAAGCAGACTCCTGACCCAAGATGCAAAACAATAATTATACAGGACTGAATAAACTATTGAGGAAAATGTAATTATGGTTATTTACTTGGGATATTGTTGGTATTATTTTTAATATTCTACTTTGTAATGGATATGTGAAAAAGCCCTTTGTTTTTCTTACACTATCTCTAACCCTCAATTTAGTAGGCTGTGCTAGTAAAGTGAACAAAATAGTTTTCAATGGTATCTGATTCTCCCTGACTCATCAGAATCCAAAATCAAATCCTCTAACTGAATGTCCTTAACTTTTTATGGCAATATAGTAATTATTACATCGATTAAATAAAAATTTGGTCTCCTTTTTTATCAGGATACAATTGGGAAAATCGTTTGTGCAAAGCAAGGTAATACTTGAGAATTATTCTCTTTTTTTCAGATAGAATAAGTCACAATTAAGGAACAAGAACTAGCCCACCGGAGAAAACTGTCCTGCAACCTGGTTTACAAGGTCCCAGTCTCTCAGACAGTTAAAGCAAGGTCACTCAGCAGACTAGCAACCTTAGCAGATCTGGGAAACCTCAAGATGAGATCTATTCTCTCACTCTTACATGTGCTGCGGGTGAAATATACAGAAATATGCAGGGAGAATTTCTAAGGTTTGGATCCTAGCCTCAAAATACAGGAACAAATAAAGTTCAGTTTGAGATGCTTTAAACATTTTAGGCAGAAGTTAATTCTCTGGCCGTAGAATTTGTTAAATAGTGAACATACGGCTCTAGATCTGTAAGTCACACCATGTAGATAGCCAGGTCGGATATAATGAGACCAGCCTTTTCTGTGATCAGGATCACAAGGTGAGACTAGTAGGAAAAACTACCCAATATCTGGAAATGGGCAAAGTCTACACCCTCGGGAGCTTATCTAATCTATGGTGCGCACTCTCGACTGACTTCCGATCAACTAGGCGATTTTACACTCTGTAGGGATAGTAGGCAAATTCATACCAATGAAATGAGAACTGTGTCTGTAGAATATAAATCTCTATAACTCATATTCTCATTTTTACATCTTACTGGCTCTCCCAGTAATTAATGAGTTTAATAAAATCCTTGACACGTGTCCACTTTACATGTGTATGAGAGCCATAGTTTTAACTTTATAAATATTAAAATTTAATAAGTCTTTTTTTAATTCCTACACATATTTTTATTTTTTTAAATTTTTATTGTTATTCAATTACAGTTGTCTGCATTTTCTTCCCATCCCTCCACCCCGACCCAGCCGAACCCACCTCCCTCCCCCGCCTCCACCCTCCCCTTGATTTTGTCCATGTGTCCTTTATAGCAAGCAGTTCCTGTAATCCCCTCTCCCCACTGTTCCCTCCCCACTCCCCTCTGGCTGTTGTTAGATTGTTCTTAACTTCAATGTCTCTGGTTATATTTTGTTTGCTTTATTCTTTTGTTGATTATGTTCCAGTTAAAGGTGAGATCATATGGGCAACCTAAGTGCCCATCAGCAAATGAGTGAATCAAAAAACTATGGTACATTTACACAATGGAATTCTATGCAGCAGAGAGAAGGAAGGAGCTTATAACCTTTGCAACAGCATGGATGGAACTGGAGAGCATTATGCTAAGTGAAATAAGCCAGGCGGTGAGGGACAAATACCATATGATAATAAGTCTTTAACACAACAAAGTCATTTCCATTTGGCTTATAAATTAACTTGGGTGTTTATTTCTGGATGAATATATCTAATGTTATATGGATTTTTAAGATATATAAATATTTGAGACAATTAAGTGTTTAGGCGTAATTATCTTTCCTTCATTTTCTGAGAGCTTGTCAAAAGTATTAAATACTCAAAGCAGGAGGCTAAAGCACAAAAAATTGAAAACAAGACATGTCAAATTTATCCAGCTGACTGGTAATCTGCATATATACAATCAAGGTTGAAAATATATTTTACGTTCAATCTAGGAAGACAAACAAAAATCTTACCTGTCTATAGTATTTTTCATATACAGGATTCCCACTTGATAACTAAAATAAATAAATAATTAGAAATTAAATGCTATTCAATAACTTCTATTAATATATTTGCATTCAATCAATAGCTATTTGAAAAATAAAGACAAGTAAGAATAAAATATCCTTGATTTCAAAAAACCTGGTTTTGTTTCTTTTGGGAGGGAAAATGGGAGTGAATAAAGGCAGCCCCATAGATTACTAAAAACCAGGTATAAGAAATAAAACTAAAACTTTAAAATTACTCTTGATATCAGAACTCTCTTCTTCATGCAAAATTTTATTCAAAACCCAACATATAACAGATTAGGGGTGAAATGCTGGTTAAAAGACAGTTGAAAGACTGAAAGCCTTACGCAGCCAACCTCTACCCAAGTGCCCAAAGTACCTATGAATACAACACACTATTTTATTGAAAAACCATTTCAATACAATAATAAAATGAATACACAAGAGGATGTACGAAAAGATGATACTATCATCAGATCTGAAATGCCTGTAGGCAGGGAGTGCCATTCAATTCACACCACAGTTCCAAGGGCAAGAGAGATTTGGTCAGCGGATGACTAGACTGATCATCCCATCTGAAAGGCGGTTTGGGAGTATCAATGTTTGAAGGCTCAGGTTCACCTGTACATGAATGTGTAAGAGTGCTCTGGCACCAGGAAGGGAGTTCAGGAAGTGGTATCAGTGCAGGAATCTGAAGTATGAGGGGGGGAGAGGGTGATTCTATACCCAGGTAACAGCAAGCACAAAGACGAGCATACAACGCAAAGCTCAATTATGGGGAAAAGAATCCAGGAGTCCGGAATGGTGATACGAGGTGAAGATAAGATAGTGAAGTTTTGTATAAGACAACTTATGAAGGTCTTCATCTACGTGGTAAAAGTAAAGAATATGTGGATGAAAAAAAGGAGACAAATTCAAGAGCTACTAACTCAATCTTAGTTCTATATGATTATTTATATGTGAAGAAGAAAAGTAGAATGGAATGTAGAGTGCTACTTAGGAAATAAATGTAATGGCCCAGTAAAGAACCTGAACACTGGCAATAGCAGAAAAGAAAAACATGCCTTGAAGAAAAGTTTGTAAGATAGACTTGACAGGGCTTATTAAATAGATGAGGTAGGAGCAGCTTAGTTAGAAATACAAAGATAAAATGGGAAAAAAATCAAGCAACAAGGTTGGGCCTATCGTCTTAATGGGTACAAGACTGGATTAAGAAACCAACATTCACTGAGTGCCTACTGGGAGAACACATTATGCCCAGTGCTTTATAAATACTTCCATACTTTATTTTTGTGAGCCACATATTATCATCCCACTCTGCAAATGAGGAAACCTAGTGTGAAGTGCACTTACATTTGTCAGTCTGCCTAGGCTATGGTAGCCAGTTGTTTGGTCAAACACCAGTGTAGATGTTACTGTAAAGTTTTTTTTTTTTTTAAAGATGTGATTAATATTTAGATTAGAAGACTCTGAGTAAAACAAATTACTCTCCATAATGTGGGTGGGCATCGACCAATCAGTTGAAGGCCTCCCAAGGAAGCAGGAAATCTGTCTCCAGAATGCCTTCAGACCTAGCTGCAACGTGAACTCTTCCCTGGGTCCCCAGCTTGCTGGCCTGCCCTTCAGATTTAGGACTTGCCAGCCTCCATACACGAGTCAATTCCTTAAAATTAATCAGCGTGTGTGTGCATGCGTGTGTGCCCCCTGTTGGTTCTGTTTCTCTGGAGAACCCTAATATACCTAGTCTCAGAGAGGTTACTTGCCCAAGCTTTTAAATGGCAGAGACTGGACCTAAATGCAGTCCCACTCGCAGCTCCATGCTCTTTCACAACACCATGCTGCTTCCCCTGTGCCCTGGTTTGCTCAGGACAGGGCTGGCTTACAGCCTGCTGTCCCAGCATCCCATCCAGGTTACCACTTGCCTCAGATTTCTCATTTTCTTAAATGAACTATTATTATTAATCACTATGTTAAAATCAACCAGGATGGATTCAGTATACCTCTAACTGCACACACCTAGCTTCTGGCCAAGGTATCAGCTAATACTGTGTAAGTGCTTTATCATTTGAACAAGTGATGAAATCTGAATGGGAACAAGTGATAATTTCATCTTTCTTTTCCTGGTTCTTTAGATACAACATAACTAACACTTTCTTTTAGGTGTTAGTTACAGCATGCAGAATACTCAGTGAGAAGTATCCTCAGGCACAAGCAACCGTGGACATCTAACTCCTCACAGCCTTTCAAGACAGTGGAGAAAGCATTTGACACTGGTGCTGCTGCTGGCTATTCGGTGTGCCAGTCAGTACAGTGACACGTACCCTACAAGACGCACCAGGCAACCAGCTGGCTAAGTCAGTGGGAATTCTAGGTTGGGGAGAGGAGTCAAGTCTGATAACTTGTGAGGTGGTTTTGTCATTTATTGCAGAGTATAAATCTGCAATTGTTTATTATTTTGTTGTTTGTCAGTCATTTTATTATCCAATAAGCCCTTTCAGTAGCAATGAACTAAAATGAAGAAACTGTATATTTGATACAAAGTTAAGAACTGAATTTCCATTTCTGTAGAAAATTAATAAACAGACAATTTGCATAGACCTTTTGAGGCTACTTCTATTTAAAATGGAGCTCTAGTACATAATTGTTACGAGTTAGTTGCAATTGTCAAAATTAACAAATGTTTTCATATATCCACAGTTATAATTTTAAGGAGAAAAACTGTACTGAATAAAAAAGAAACCCCAAAACTTCAACACAGCAATACATGTGCTCTACTTGCAACCTGCCACCAGATTTTAAAGACTGGATGGAATCTTTGAAAACTGACTTTATAAATTCAACCTAAGTGTCTCCATATTGAATCTTCTTGAAAACAAGTAGCATTTTGTTCAAAATTAGTTGGAAATCTTTCATCAAAGATTAAAGTTCCTTGACTAAAGCTCCAAAAAAACTTCAGCTTTGAAGCTTTTGACAAATACAATTATTGTAGACAGCATTTGCCAAGACATTGAAATACATCCCTCAAAAGCAAGGGAAGGACTGATGAGAGCTCAAATAGTACACAAGATTTAAATTTGAAATTCTATAATTATACTTTGCATTGAATTGTATGAGTTCCACCAAAAGAGTATTCCTATTTTTAACTGAAAAAATTTATACTCTGTGCTGGAATTAAATGGAATTACAGAAAGCTGCTACAATTTTATAGCATCTAAACTTAATGGAACATGTAATATAATCATAAAGAGACAATTTACATATGACAAGATTTGTCTTATAAAAACATTTGTCTAAGGGAGTACCTTTCGTAGAGGCAAAAAGACACTGCCTTTGAAAATATGGGGGCTGATAAATTTATAGTTTTCAATAAGAAAAAGAATAGAATTAAGAATATTCTCTATTTAGCAAACATTTTACTGAACTAACCAGGTACATCACTATCTGCATAGAAAGTATATTAGCAATTAAAAATATTACTGCTTACAGAGAAGGGTCAACTGTAAGAGTTAATAGCCACAAAACATAAACGGGAACTGAAAAATACTGCAGGCAGTTTTATGAAAAATTAAAACTAGTTAAACTATATTGGAAAATAAAAACTTTGTTCAAGAGGTATTAAAGACAGCTATGGCTAAGAAACGGATTTAAAAATCAAATCTGATTATTACCAAGAATAACTACTCTGTTTATGTGTTTTAACATTCTGATAATCAATGTAAAGACTTTATTTTGTTAAAATACAGAACAAATGTTTAAAAATTTTTTATTTTTGAGAACAGACTTTGAATAGAACTGTTTTACTGATCAACCAATGTATAAAATCATTTTGATGGCCAAAAAATAAGTATTTTAAAAAACTTATAGAATTGAAAGTCTAGTATGTACCTTTCATTCTCAAAAATGACCCAGTTTGAATGAAAATTATATATTTACCCTGCTTCTTACACTGGGGTGTAAATACTTTGCTAGAGAAAGTAAATGTAATATATTCCCTCAATAATGAAAAGTTAATTTTTAAAGACAATTCAGTTGAATTTTTAGTGCCCAGAAAAAAAAAAACAAAAACCTCACACGCGGTAAGAAATCCTGAGCTCCAAACTGCACCTTATTAATCATCACGTTACAAACTCATTGGGTTACTACATAAACACATTTGAGAAGGCATGAGCTTACTTGAGTGTTCTAAGGTACACCCTGTGCTGATTACTACACTTAAACGATACAGCTAAGTGAGAATGGAAAAAGCCATTCAAACTGCCAATTCACTCATCAGGCAAGATGACCAAAGAGTGTTTTTGGTGTATCTCAGTAAAACTGGCTTGTTTTTTTTGCTGAAATATAACAATTTTAGAGTTTTTAAAAAATCACACATACACAACACACACAATGACGCATAGAAAAAAATTTGAATGGTACGGCTCAAACGGTAACAGTGATTACGTCTGGATAATGGGATTATAATGATTTGTACACTCCTTGCACTATTACTCCATATTCTCCAAAACTTTTTTATAATAAGCACGCCCTATGTTTTTATGTAAGTAAAATTAAACAACAAAGCTATTTTCAATTTGGGGAAAAATACAGAACTCCAAAAATTTGAAATCATTATGCAAAATTATGTATGAATTTTTTAGCTAATAAATTTCTAAAGGAACAGACTTTTGACAACTCTAAAGTTGTCAAAATCAAAATGTGACCTTTTATAATTTTTAAGTAATTATTTATTCATTAGCGATATCATAAACTCTTATCAGTTGCCACAAAGTAGAAATGGGGCTGCTAATTTTATTAAGAAAAAAATCATGTAAAGTACAATAACATTACTAAGAAACAAGTTATTTCAAAAGTATAGCACAGTGTATACTATCCTATGGTCTGGTAGGTTGTATTATAATTCTAAATCATTTATTCTCCTTTTATAAGAGCATTAACATCCTGCCTGTTGCAGAGTCACTTAGTAGTTACTGCCTCTCTGTGGGTTCCCTATTGTTGGGTTGGCCATAAGCCTTAATTTGGCCAAGGAAATATAAGCAAGTTCCAGTTCCAAGTAGAAGCTTTAAGAGCTATTGTGTGTTTCAACCAGCTCGTGCTCCTCTCTCTCTGCCAAGGGAACAGTATTCTCTGCCAAGAATAAATAGGGTGTCCTCCTTCATCCTAGATCCTGAAATGAAAGAGAATTGTGGCGTAGAACCATACAGATTACTACAGAACCTACAGTGTGAGCAATCAATAGACCTTTGTTATTGTAAGCACTGATGTTTGGGATTGTTTCTTAGTGCAGTATAATCTAGCAAAAGCTAACACATAAGTAATCTAACACCGAAGTGTACCAGGTAGTATAAAAATAAAAAAAGAGGTCCTGGTTATTTGAAATTCATAGGTTAGTAAATGAATGTTGAGTTGCTTCATATAAAATTTTTGATGTCATTTTTGGGAGTTTTGTGGAGGGGGATGTGCTGGATTATATGACGTCAAGAGCCTATGATTCTATAGTGCACAAGACGAACTAAAACTTTAGTATTAGGCTTATTAAATGGTTACAGTACAATGTGGAAAAGGTAAAAATAAAAAGACATCTCTAAATAATGTCAATTTTTTTCCATTAACTAAAAAATCATATGATTTAAAGAATAACCAGTGAATAAATTAAAATGGCAAGGGGAGTGGGTATAAATATAAAGTAGCATGGGGGATCTTTGTGGTAAAAGTTTATCTTAACTTCGGTTATAATTACATGAATCCACACATGATAAAACCACACAGGCATAGCATACATACAGAACCATAAATAAGTATTTGGATAAGGTCTGTGAATGGTGCCAATGGCCATTTCCTGGTTCTTCTATTGTACTATGGCTACAGGAGATGTTACGATTAAGTACAATTGGGTGAAGGGTATATAGGACTTTTTTGGACAACTTTTTGCAACTTCCCATGAAAAGGTAAGGTTCAAAACCATTGTGATGTAGATAGAAGGTGGCAATCCAAACAGAAAGAAGGCTGTGTACAAAAGCAAGCAAATATAGACGTCTAGGTAGTGAAAAGGAGACAATGGAATGAAGAGACTTCATTCTTCCAATAAACCACTCAAAATCTTTCTAGTTTTGCTCTCTCTAAAAATTTGTGAAAATGGATAACAATTCAGTACTAGTGAGCATAAAAAAAAAAATCAGTGTGATAATGCACGTAATTTCCTGCGTAATTTGCCTTACAAATATTTTTTGACATATTAACACACAAAAAGTCAGCTATTTAGAATTCAGCCTTCTAATACTCCATTTTTAAGACAGCCGAAGAACCACCAGGCAAACTAGCCCCTATATTCTTTGAATTCTTGCATTACAGCCATGACCACTACCCCTTTGGTGGTGGAACAGCAATTCCTAAGGCTAAAGTACCAAACAAATACAACCAGAAGAACCTATGCGTTTATACACACATGTTTACACGATGTGAAAGGCTTGCACGGTAGGAGACTAACACCTTCTGGTAGGTTTGAGATGCCTAGAAAAGACTTGAGTATTTCACGATCCAACGAAAATATGGTGAAAACAAATAGTAAACAGAAGAAAACAGAATGAAAAAAAAAGGAACAATAAGTAACCAATGGCAATCCAAACTGACAAAGAAAAGAGCAAACAGAAGCTGAGAGTCCGTAATAAAGAGAAAGTCAGAGAAAGTCAGTAATAAAGAATACCCTTTGCAACAGCATGAATGGAACTGGAAAGCATTACGCTAAGTGAAATAAGCCAGATGGTGAGGAACAAATACCGTATGATCTCACCTTTAACTGGAACATAATCAACAGAAGAAAAAAGCAAACAAAATATAACCAGAGACATTGAAGTTAAGAACAATCTAACAAAATAGCCAGAGGGGAGTGGGGAGGGGACAGTGGGGAAAGGGGATTACAGGAACTACTAAAAAGGACACATGGACAAAATCAAGGGGGAGGGTGGAGGTGGGGGAGGGAGGGGGGTTCAACTGGGGTGGGGTGGAGGGATGGGGAGAAAAGGCATACAACTGTAATTGAATAAAAATAAAAATTTTTTTTAAAAAAGAATCTTTAGAAAGGAAAACAACTCTGAAGCTGGATAGAGAGGGTGGATGAAAGCAAGTCCTCACCTTTAGAGCTGGTGGGGAGGAGATCTCAAGAAAACATAAGCATCCATCAGGGCAGTTCCCTTAGAGAATGCACAGTATTAACCCTTAGCTCTGTTATTCATAACTCATTTAATAATTTAATAAACCCGTACTAAATCCCTTCTAGGGACACAACAAAAGGTTAAGGTGTCTGTGGGCTGCAAAAATCACATAGGGCTTCTGCCCTCAAAACATATATTCTAGTAAAAGTTGCAATGCTTCATTCTGCAAACATGCTAACATCTATTTGTTCCATAACAAACCATTATGAATTGATAGCATAGTTAGCAGGCAAAGACCTAGGAATACTCCAAGTACAGTTTTATGGAAAACTTTCAAAATCTGGATCTAAGAATACATGTGCTTTGGAGATTATCAGAAATGAAAGATTAAAGGGACTTAAGTAGGCAAAAGAGTTTCAAAGTACAGTATAGTTGTACACTACTGATAAACTCTGTGTAAACAGACCATACCAATAACTCAAACTAATAATGGACTAGCTTTTGTGAAACCCAATTCAACCTGATCAAAAATCTAAGTGGCAGAGTAACAAAGAATGAATTCAACCCTGGCTGGTGTAGCTCAGTGGATTGAGCGCAGGCTGCAAACCAAAGGGTTGCCGGTTCGATTCCCAGTCAGGGCACATGCCTGGGTTGCAGGCCAGGTCCCCAGTGGGGGCCACATGAGAGGCAACCACACATTGATATTTCTCTCTCTCTCTTTCTCCCTCCCTTCCCCTCTCTCTAAAAATAAATAAATAAAATCTTAAAAAAAAAAACAAAAACAAAGAATGAATTCAAACAGTAACTTTGGTCTTTCATCAGAAGACAGTGAGTCTTACATATGCCATTCTAGCCAGTCCAAAATAAAGAGAAATCACTAGGAGAAGCATTATCTTTAAGCATAAATAACTAAGGTGAATTTATCTGTATAGCACTTTACCTTTTACAGAGAACATTCACAAGTTCATCTCTCATGTCCTTTTCTTCATTAATCCAGATGTTCACATCAATTTCCATGGTTTTAATACCACACTTAATGCTGATGAATAGCAAATTGATATCTTTGGTTCAGACCTCTTCTCTGAACTCCAAAATTATATATTGACCATCTACATTGTACCTCCCCTTGGACGTCTCCCAAACATGTAAAGGAACCTGTATTTTTTTCCTCCAAAAACCTATTCCTCTCCCACCACCAACCACTTAGATGCAGAAGGCAAATACCTAAGCCAGCTTGTCCCTCACTTTCAACTTTCAATCCATCAGCAAGTCCTATCAATTCTAATTCTAAAACCTTTGTTGAACTCATCCTCTCTCCCTATCTTCATCCACGTGTTGTCTTGACTATTACAACAAACTATGCATCCTCTCTGCTTTTATTCTTGCCTATTTTTCTCTCCACACAGATTGCATAATAGTCATTTAAACACATATATCAGGATATAACATTCCATTTAAACCCCTCAATGGCTTCTAATCTGACAAAAAAATAAAATCCAAATTCCTTGCTGTGGCTCCGAGTCCCTGCGTGCCTTTCCAGTGTCACCTAGGGCAACTAAAACAGCAAACCCTGTCCCAAATCACAGCCTTTACACGTGACATTCTCTCTTCCTGAAAAGCATAGTTGGTGTCATTTTCTTTAGGACTCAGCTTAAATGCTACCTACCCACAGATTTATTTGGATCATCAGAAAGCAGGCTCTCATCTTAACCAGCTGCATCTGCAATGGCTCTATGTCCAAGTAAAGACACACTCTGAGGTACTGGAGGTTAGGACTTCATACCCTTGACTGGTATTCAAAATATAAAGACCTAAATAAATAATTTAAACCAATAGAAATCTTTGCTATTTCAATTCTTTTCTCACTATAGACCTGACAGTTAAAAAAATATATCCACACAGCCTTACTTTTTATCTCAAGTATAATTTAAAATAAACACTATTTCCAGAATAAATTAATTTCTTAAAGTGAACTGAGAAAGCATACATATGTGCATGTTTATTAGTTTTCTATTTCTCATTTTCAAAATAGCAAAGAATACGGTAAAAAAGAATGTTCATCAGAGTTTCTCATTAAGATAGCGGCCATGGCTTACCTCTCTGCACAACCACATCAAACTCACAACTAAAATATAGAACAACTGTCACTCACAACCATCAGAAATCGAGTTGAATGGAAGTCTGACAACTATGGAATTAAAGAAACCACATCCATCCAGACTGGTAGAAGGAGCACACACATGGAATGGGCTGGTCCCTCACCTACCTGTGGTGGATAAATACTCAGGAGGGGATATCTCAGGAGCAAGGAGTCCCAGCCCCACACCAGGCCCCCCAGCCCAGGGTTCCAGTGCCAGGAATATAAGTCCCCACAAATTCTGGCTGCAAAAACCAGCAGAGATTGAGTTGGTGGAAGAAACTGCTGGAACTCCAGGCAATTCCCCTTAAAGAACCCACACACACATTCACCTACTCAGACTCACTCCCTCTGAGCTCCAGCACCAGGGTAGCAGCTTGAAAGACACCGTAGTTTACAGGGAGACACTGAAGTGTTTTACATCAAGGTGATCAGCAGCCACTGTCCCTTTTCTAAACCCTCCCATATATGGCTGGTGCCATATTTGAGATTCCATCATCCTGGCTAACAGTGTTTAACTTGCCTTGGAGATCTCCAAAACTCAACCCCTACCCAACATATGGGACCACCCAAGCTGCTTTTCCACATGCATGGCTGGTCTTGGCTAACACTTCACAACTTCCTAAATCCTATCAAACAAGCAACAGCTGGCTGTAGTAAGCTCCAGGGCAGGCACTAGCAGCAGCCAGATTAGCTTCACAGCTTGACTTCACCTGGGGATCTCCAAGCCCAGCACAAGTAGCAGCCTTCTCAGATTGCTTTATAGCTCAGGAAGGGTGCCCAGGCAAAACACAGGTGGGGGCTGACCTTGGCCTGCACCATCCAGGAAACCCCAGGGCCAGCGCACCCAGTGGACAGCTACAGACCACTTCCAAGCACCACCACCCTGCCTCTGCACAGTTGATCCTCCAGGGAAGGTGGAAGATGGTGGTAAGTAGTCACCACCAGTCCTTGCAGCTGACTGGCCTGGGTAAATCCCTCCCATTGACCTGCCACCAGCAACAAGGCTCAACTCTAAGAGGAAGGTGTACTCAGCCGACTTGAAGGGCGCACCTCAAATATCCAGCTTGGGTGACAGGGGAGGCTATGCCACTGGACCCTACAGGACACCTATTATATTAGGGCTCACTGCCAAGATACGGAGTCAAAGCAGCTCTACCTAATACATTACATACACACACACACACACACACACACATACACACACAGGGAGGCTGCCAAAACGAGGAGACAAACATGGCCCAAATGAAAGAACAGATCAAAACTCCAGAAAAAGAGCTAAACAACATGGAGATAAGAAATCTATCAGATGCAGAGTTCAAAGCACTGTTTATAAGGATGCTCAAGGAACTCAGGACCTCAGAGGCATAAAAAAGAGCCAGTCAGAAACAAAGGATTCACTAATTGAAATAAAGAACAATTTACAGGGAAACAACAGTAGAGTGGATGAAGCTGAGAACAAAATCAGCAATTTGGAACATAAGGAAGCAAAGAACAACCAATCAGAACAAAAAGAAGAAAAAAGAATCCAAAAAAATGAGGACAGTAAAAGCAGCCCCTCAGACAACCTCAAAAGGTCCAACGTTTGTATCATAGGAGTGCCAGAAGAAGAGAAAGAGCAAGAAATTGGAAATCTATATGAAAAATAATGAAAAAACGTCCCTAGTTTGGTGAAGGAAATAGACATGCAATCCAGGAAGCACAGAGAGTCTCAAAGAAGTTGGATACAAAGAGAACCTCACTAAGACACATCATAATTAAAATGCCAAAGGTAAAAGATAAAGAGAGAATCTTAAAAGCAGCAAGAGAAAAGCATAATGTTACCTACAAAGGAGTGCCCATAAGACTGTCAGCTGATTTCTCAAAAGAAACTTTGCAGGCTACAAGGGACTGGTGAGTATTCAAAGTGATGAAAAGCAAGGGCCCACAACCAAGATTACCCCACCCAGGAAGTCTATCATTTAGAATGGATGGGCAGATAAAGTGCTTCCCAGACAAGGTAAAGCTAAAGGAATTCATCATCACCAAGCTATTATTACACGAAAAGTTAAAGGGACTTATTTAAGAAAAAGAAGATCTAAACTATGAACATTAAAATGACAACAAACTCAAAACTACCAACAACTGAATCTAAAAAATAAAAACAAAATCAAACTAAGCAAACCACCAGAACAGGAACAGAATCATAGGTATGGGGATCACTTGGAGGGTTATCAGCTGGGAGGGTGGCAGGGGAGAAACAGAGAAATGGTGCAGGGATCAAGAAGCGTAACTGGGAGAAATAAAATTGACAGGGGGGCGTAAAGAATGGAACAGGAAAGGGAGAAGCCAAAGAACTTATATGCACGACCCATGGACATGAACTAAGGCAGGGCGTGGATTGCTGGGTGGAAGGGGGTACCAGAAGGAGGGGGGGAAAGGGGAAAAAATTGGAACTGTAACAGCATAATCAGTAAAATGTACTTTAAAAAAAAGAATGTTCATCAATGTAGTAACTTAAAAGGTAGGAGCAAGGGCAAATCCTTGAGTTTACCACTGACACCCAATTGTGTGGGACGATTAATAGCCTAAAGCTAACAGAATTGATTAGAAGTTGACCTGTGCTCATTGAGGGTAAACAAACATGCTGAAATTGAGTACAAACAAATACAGAGTAGCTCATTCAGGAGATAAAATACAAGGTTTGCACAAACGAGACAAAAAAAAATTCCACAGGTAATGGGGCACCAAGAGACCCAAAGATCAGCAATGAAATGCAGCTTTTTAAAGAGGCAAGTTAATTACCATTTATACCCCTTAAACCCTTTTCCAATAAAAAACCAACTATTAAAAAATAAAAAGACAGGCTTGTGGGGCCAAGATGGAGGCATAGGCAGAAACACTTCACTTCCTCACACAACCAAAAGAAGAATAACAATCAATTTAAAACAAACAACCAGAACTGCCAGAAAAACATTTGCATAGAAGTACAACAACCAAGGAGTTAAGAAACATTCAACCAGACTAGTGCACTGAGACAAAGAAATGTGGCCCAAATGAAAGAACAGATCAAAACTCCAAAAAAAGAGCTAAATGACGAGGAGATAGACAACCTATCTGATGCAGAGTCCAAAACACTGGTAATCAGGACGCTCACAAAATTGATTGAGCTCGGTCACAAAATGAAGAAAGAAATGAAGGCTACTCAAAGTGAAATAAAGGAAAATATACAGGGAATCAACAGTGAAGGGAAGGAAACCGGGACTCAAATCAACGATCTGGAAAAAATACGCATCCAACTGGAACAAAATGAAGAAACAAGAATGCAAAAAAAAATGAGGAGACACTTAGGAGCCTCTGAGACTACTTTAAACATTCCAACATCTGAATTATAGGGGTGCCAGAAGGAGAACAGCAGCAAGATATTGAAAACTTATTTGAACAAATAATGAAGGAAAACTTCCCCAATCTGGCAAAGGAAATCCAGCAAGTCCAGAAAGTCCAGTGAGTCCCAAAGAAATTGGAACCAAGGAGGAGCACACCAAGGCACATCATAATTAAGTTACGCAAGATTAAAGGAGAGAATCTTAAAAGCAGCAAAAGAACGGAGAGAGTTACCTATAAAGGAATTCCCATAAGGCTGTCAGCTGATTTCTCAAAAAAAACCTTACAGGCAATAAGGGGCTGGAAAGAAGTGTTCAGAAGTCATGAAAGGGAAGGATCTGCATCCAAGATTACTCTATCCAGCAAAGCTTTCATTTAGAATGGAAGGGCAGATAAAGTGCTTCCCAGATAAGGTCAAGTTAAAGGAGTTCATCAACACCAAGCCCTTATTATATGAAATGTTAAAAGGACTTAGCTAAAAAATAGAAGATCAAAATCTATGAACAGTAAAATGACAACGAACTCCCAACTATCAACAACTGAACCTAAAAAACAGAAACAAAAACTAAGCAAACAACTAGAACAGGAAGAGAATCACAGAAATGGAGATCACATGGAGGGTTATCAGTGGGGAGGGAGAGGTGGGCAATGGGAGAAAAAGTTACAGGGAACAAGAAGCAGAATAGACAGGCACAAAATAGACAGGGGGAGGCTAAGAATAGCACAGGAAATGGAGTAAGCCAAAGAACTTATGTACAACCCATGGACATGAACTGCTGGAGGAGGGGGGCCAATGCTGGAGGGTGAGGGTGGGTGGTGCAGGGAGGAGGGGGAAAAAAAAATTGGGACAAGTATAATAGTATAATCAATAAAATATACTTTAAAAAATAAAAAATTAGAAAAAGAAAAAATAAAAACAAGTTAAATTATAACGTATGAACTTAAATAAACTACATTTTAAAATCATACATACACATAGTGTTTTACAGCTTCATAACAATCAACATATTAAGTCCTTATTGACATTTCCTATCCTCCAAGTACTAGTCCTCGGCACTTTACACATTAAGCCAGAGTATCACACTCATTTTCACCAGGGGCCACACCAGCCTCGAGGTTGCCTTCAAAGGGCCGAAATAATTTTAGGACTGTATAAATGTAACTACTCCTTAACTGTTAATGAGTTGAAATTACATTCAGCCCTTTGAAGGCAACCGCAAGGCTGATGTGGCCCTGAGTGAAAATGAGTTAGACACCCCTGCATTAAGCTCATTTAATCTGACAAGGTACATTTATATCCATGTCACAGATGAGGAAGATGAGACATTAATAAATTGAGTAGCTGACTCAAAGTCACACACCTATTTAAGTGTCGGTACCAGTATTCAAATCACTGAAGTCTGATTGCAAGACTTTCGCTCTTAATCATTAGGTTTGTAACCCCTCCTATCAACGTTATTATCATCACCATTTTCTTACTACTTTCATACACACTGTATCATTTGAACTTTTATTAACAGAGACATATTTTCCAATTTAAGACACTTTTAGTTGTGCTTCTATTTAACACAGTATCAAAATAAAGAGAATTTTGTTATTTTTTAAAGATTTTATATATTTCTTTTTAGAGAGGGGAAGGGAGGGAGAAACATCAGTGTGTGGTTGCCTCTCACACACTCCCTACTGGAGACCTGTCCCACAATCCAGGCATGTGTCCTCACTGGGAATCAAACTGGCGACCTTTTGCTTCATAGGCCAGCACTCAACCAGAGCCACACCAGCCAGGGCCAAAATAAAGAGAATTTTAAATAACATTGTTATTAACCCACAATTGTATACACTAATCCACCTTTTGTTTTCTAGTTTCACAATCAAACTTTAAGTAAAGGCAATGTTTTGCAGTTCATTGTACTTTGCCTTCCTTGGGTAAATTTACTCCTCATTTTATTATTTTTGACACTACTATACGTGGAAAATTCTTCTGTGAATTGTTCATTGCTAGTGTATAAAAATGCAGCTGATTTTTGTGTGCTGATTTTATATTTTGCACCTTGGCTAAACTTGTTTATTAGCTCTATTGGTAGTTTTGTGGAATCTTTAGGATTTTCTACATATAAAACAACATGTCATAAAAGTACCGTGAATCCTCAAAAAGTTAAAAATAGAACTACTATATGAGCCATCAACCCACTTCTGTGCTTACACAAAAGAATTGCAATCTGGCTCTCAGAGAGAGATTTGTACTCCCGTGTTCACTGAAGCATTATTCACGATGGTCAAGAAGTGGAGACAATCTAATTGTCTCTCAGCGATAAATGGAAAAAAAGTGTGGTACATACATCAAGGGAATACTGTTTAGTTATGAAAAAGAAGGAAATCCTGTCATATGCTGCAACTTGAATGAATCTTGAAGACATTATGCAAGTGAAATAGGCCAGTCACAGAAGGACAAATATTCCATGATTCCAATTATATGAGATTCCTAAAGTTGTCAAACTCACAGAAGCAAAAAGAAGAATGGTGGTTGTCAGGAACCAGGGAGGGCGGAAATGCAGAGTTGCTGTTCACTGGAGATAGTTTCAGTAGCAGAAGATGAAAAAGTTCCAGAGATCTGCTGTACAACAGTGTGCTCAGAGTTAACAAATCTGTACTACACACTCACAAGTTTGTTAAGGGGACTGATCCCATGTTCTGTGTTTTTCACCACAATAAATTTTTTGAAATACCACCTACAAATAATTTTACTTCTTCCTTTCCAACTTGGATACCTTTTATTTCTTTTCCTTGCCTAAATGCTCATGCTAGAACTTCCAGTACCACGTCGAACAGAAGGGATGAAAGTGGGCATCCTTGTCTTGCTCCTAAACATAGGGTAAAAGTTTTCAGCCTTTCATCACTGAGCATGATGCTAGCTAGCGGTTTTTCATACATGCATGGCTTTTAGCAAGTTGAGGGAGTTGCCTTTCTCGCTGGAGTATTTTCATCATAAAAGTGTGCTGAATTTTGTCAAATGCCTTTTCTGCATCAATTGAGATGATCATGTGGCTTTCCCCTTCATCCTATTAATGTATTAAATTGACTGATTTTCCTAAGAACCGTTCTTTCAAGTGTGCCTTTTCCTGGTAATAATCCAAAAGCCAGGAAACAAAAAGTATCCTTTTTCAGCCAAATGACAGAAACTATGACTGGAAAAATACTGCCAGTTTAGCTATACTTCAACGTGAAAAGATCTGTTGCTTTTTAATCCTCAGTTTAGTAAAATGCTAGCAGTGTGTCACTTTTAGCCATACACACTCCACCCATTTGTCACTTGGCCTACTCTTTTTTTAAAATGCAAAAGTTGCTCTGGGGATTGTCCACTGATCACTCATACAGACCCTGCAGATAATTACTTAGACCAGAAACTGTAATTGCTTAACATCTACCTAGAAGGTACTAGAAACAAGAATTTCTACTATGAAATTGGAAAAGGGTATAATTTTGGTGCACGGGTACAGAGGTAAGACTCAACCAGTGTGAATTTCAGTATCCTGTATAATTATTGGACCACAATGTTTTGATTTATAGTTTAGAAAATACAACAACTCAGGCTAGAGTACTTACATGAACATTAAACTTGATAATGGGTTGGTAAGGGAAAACAGCTAGTAGGGCTAATAATACTTAAAATAACCTATTTTGCTTAATGCTCCTAGATCAGGGTCTATTAGAATATTATGCAAATATGCATTATACTTTATAGTCTATGTGATTCCATAGAAGACTCAATATATTAGCATACAAATATATTACTCATTTATTCAAACAATTGCTGATCCACTATGTATTACTGTGCTAGGCACTCCTGATACGGAGATAAACAAATAAGATAACTTCTTTGCCCTCCTGGAACTCAGTCTTAAGGAAGAAAAAAGAAAAGAAAAAAAATTATACAAAATATTAAATATAAAAATTTACTTGTTGCACTAAGCTGATCGACAGGCAAATAAAGTATTCAAATAAATTGTACTTATTATCATTATCACCAGGGAGAAACAAAGTACAGAGAGCAATACAATGAGGAAATATAAAGCTGAAAAACTTGCTTTTCAAATGTTGAATGGCAATTCAAATGTATTACAATGGGAAATGAAGATATGAAAATAAATATTTCTTAAATATTCAAAAAAAACCCTGCTTGTTCATTTGTTATTCATTCATTTAGACATTTATTGTATAGTAGTCCCCGATTATCCATGGTTTAATTTTCTAGTTTTAGTTACCAAAAGTCAAACATCACTCAAAAATATTATATAGAAAATTCCAGAAATAAAAAAAAAATTTAAGTTCAAATTGTGTGCCATTCCAAGAAGAGTAATGAACTCTCTCACGCCATCCTGCTCCAGCCTGCCCAGAATGTGAATCATCCCTTAGTCCAACATATCCACACTGTATGTGCAATAAAATATTTAGGGAGAGAGACCGCATTCACATAACCCTTATTATACTATAATATTGTAATTGCTCTATGTAAGGCTCAGCACAATCCATGACTTCAGGCACCCAGTGGGTGTACTGGAACGTATCCCCTGTGGATAAAGGGGACTAGTGCCATACACCTGTATGCTGAGATACTGAGCACACTAAAGTAAGGAACTACGGTCTCTGACATTGAGAACTGAGTGCAGTGGGAAAAACAGACAATGACAAACCACTGTGATAAACGCAACAAGAGGGAACAAACACAGTTGCTGTGGTATCAGAGATACCTAAGGGAGACAGAAGAGGAAAAGTCATGTCTGAATTATGGCATTCTCTTCCCTTATCTTACTTTATTGTTCTTCCTAGCTTTTGTCACTATCTGACAATTTATATCATTTGTTCTGTTTGTTTCTGTTGGTCCCCCTCGCTCACAATATTAACCCAGGAGGCCAGCGACTTTGTCTTGCTCACTATGTATTAACAGTACAGACACCAATGCTTTGCAGATAGTAGGTACTCAATATTTGTCAAATGAATGAATCAAAGGGGAGGAAGAGAAATTCAGGCAGAACAAGAAACACATTCAAGAGAAAGATAATGAGAAATGGGCCATGCTGGGTGTTCTTGGTCAATAACTATAATAGCAAAATATTTATATTTATTAAAGGGCATACTTATGGGCCAGGCACTATTCTCAGCACTTACATTATGTCATCTAAGTGTCACAACTCTATAAAGTAGATACTCTGACATTTTACATATGAAGAAGCTGAAACACATATTTAAAAAATGCCCAAATTCACATAGCTAGCAAATAAATGGTAGAACTAGATTCCAAGCCATACAGTAAAATGCCAGGGTTCACTCTTTTAACCACTACACCAAAGCACTGAAAGTTAACAACCTCTCTGAGTTGTTTCAACATATGTTGGAAGGAAGGAAATACCCACTAAACCAGTCTTTGTGAATATTACATTCTTCATACACTTAAAACCCTATATGTGTTACTCATTAGTAGCATTAGTTTCTTAAAAATATGAACATTTACCAAGCAAATGGCTAAGTAAATCCCCCACCCCCAACTTTCCAATTATGATTTAGAGTAGGACTGCAATGAGGTCTAAGAATTTACATTTCTAGCCCTGGCTGGTGTGGCTCAGTGGACTGAGAGCAGGCCTGCGAACCAAAAGGTCACCAGTTCAATTCCCAGTCTAGGGCACACACCTGGGTTGCAGGCCAGGTCCCCAATGGGGGCCTGTGAGAAGCAACCACACATTTGATGTTTCTCTCCCTCTTCCTCCCTCCCTTCTCCTCTCTAAAAAATAAATAAAATCTTAAAAAAAAAAGAATTTACATTTCTAAAAAGTTGTCAGGTGATGCTGATGGTACAAAACCATGCTCAAGAATCCTTGGGCTACATAACCAAAATGTGAATTAAACCTCTTTCAAATAATACTAGGTTTCCCAAACATCCATGGCTGAACTAGATACCCTCTGAGTACTGAAAATATATACATGTTTTCCCCCAAAGATTAGGAACAAGTGTCCACTCTGGACTCTGCTATTCCACACTGTACCAGAGGTTCTAGCCAAGAAAATTAAACAAGAACAAGAAACAAAAGGCATCCAGATGGGAAAGAAGGATGTAAAACTATCTCAGATGACATGATCTCATATACAGAAAATTCCAGAAATCCACTAAAAAAAAAACTATTAGAATAAATGAGTTCAGCAAAGTTGCAGGATACAAGGTCAATATACAAAAATTAATTGTATTGTTATACACTTGCAATGAATATGAAAATGAAACTAAATTCCATTTGAAAAGCTTAAGAGTAAAATTTTAAAACCTTAATAAATTTAACAAAAGTATAAAACATATACTCTATACATTACAAGACACTGTTGAGCAAAATTATAGATATGCATATATATATATAAATGGGGGGAAAAGATTCCTTTCTGAGGTGATAAATGCTCTAAAATTGAATGTGCTGATGATTGCACACATCTATGAAGAGATCACAGACCTGTACATTTTAAATGGATAAACTGTATTATATGTGGATTATATGTCATAAGGCTGTTTAAAAAGTGTAATTGTGTGTGCTGTCCCTCACAGGACTTTCCTTTCTCCCCTTTCTTACCCCCAAGGTGTGGACCTAAACCCTAAGGGACCCCAGAAGGCTTGCAGCCAGGGAGCAATGGGTAACAGCAGCTCCTCCTGGGCGAACCCCCTGACCCTGTCTCCAAGGCCCCCTTTTCTCTGACTTCACAGTGAGCTAAAGCAACCCCATCAAGGCTCATTTCTTTCCTATAATGTTTCTAGAGAGCCAAAGCAGCCCCGCCTAGGCTCTGTCCTACTGCTTCTTCTATCCTAAGCCCTCCTTGTTTCACCATCCCCAGCTTTAATAAACATACTCTCAAAATTTTTTTTTAATTATTACTTTTTAATTTGCTAGAGGAACAACAGGGCAGGAAGTTCAAAGTAAGTCTCTCAACATCGAAACAATTTTAAAACATTTTATAAATTCAGTACCTCTAGCAGTTCTTAAAATTACTGGATGGCTCATATTTCTAAATGTAGACATAGTTCAAAAATTATCACTAATGTTGACACATGGAGTATTTTTAAACTAGTACTAGAAATTAAATCATTAAAGTTGCAATTTTCAGAATATGCTTTTCCTTTCCTAGCCTCAAGATGAAAACTATAATAAGTACCTAAAATATTCAATTTTAAAATATTTTAAATATTTATTAAACATGTGTAAATATACAAGTCATGTCACTTATACACTATTTTTAAAAATAAAATGCTTTGTGAAGTTTTCATTATAAGGGTTTTTCTGGTGAGGTTATAGGAAAAAGAAGTCTCGCCCACCTTAATCTAAGAACACTGATACTGGTAAAAATGTCTGTACTAAAATAAGGAGGAAATTAGTATAAAAGAAAAAAATCTGCCAAGCACAGAGA
The DNA here is from genome assembly GCF_022682495.2 of Desmodus rotundus. Lineage (NCBI taxonomy): Eukaryota > Metazoa > Chordata > Mammalia > Chiroptera > Phyllostomidae > Desmodus > Desmodus rotundus. The sequence goes on from NC_071389.1 coordinate 34,416,034, forward strand.
CAAATCAGGACATTTCAGGCAAGTCTGGCTCCAAGCAGTCAACAGAGTGGAGGTTCTGAACTGTGCTAGAGAGCCAGATGGTGCAGAATCCACCCTCCAAATCTTACAAAGCCCTGCGTGAAAGTGTGCCAGGAAAAAATACACAGAGCAGAATGTAGGAACAGACTAAGAATGAAAGCATTCCGGCCAAAGGATGAAAACTGTAGGCAAACTGAAACTACCCAATCTTCTCGAAGCTTACAACTTTAATGCCAACTTAATATATTAAGTGAACTTTACAAATTATAAATGGCCTTTGCAGTCAAACTAAATATGCTCAACTTAGTTCCTTCACAATAGTGTTTTAGACATTATTGCTCCTGGGAAAATTACTACTGTCTGCTTTGTCATTCGAAATCTCAAACTATACAAAAATCAATTCAAGTTTAATTTCAAAACTCAAAGACATACAAAGGCAACTCATTCATGTACTACCACATGTAACTCTACAAAAAGGAATTCAGTGAACAGTATATCAAAGGTTATTTACAACAGCATTAATTGATACATAAATTATCTGTATACATAAGGGCTTAAGTAAACTATAAAGTATCCTTTCAATAAATATATCCTAAAGACACTTAAAAATGCTATTAAGACCACATTGGAAAATACCTATACTATTAAGTTAAAGAAAACAGTACAAATTTATGCACGTGTGTGTAAGAGGGAGGGGAAAAGAAAGAGACAGAGAGCGGGAGAGAGAGGTTACAACCACATTAAAAAAAAATAATAAAAGCAACACTGGCCAGATAGCTCAGTTGGTTAGAGCATCCTCCCAATGCGCCAAGGTGCGGGTTTGATCTCAGGGAAAGGCACATGTAAGAGTCAACCAATTAATGCATGAATACGTGGAACAACAAATCACTGTTTCTCTCTCCATCTGTCTCTCTCTCTCTAAAATCAACCAATAAATCAAAATTTAAAAAATAAATAACATTTTTTAAAGTAAAAAACCTAAAATTTAAAAAATGTGTTGAATGATGATCCATGCTTTTTCTTGCTATTTTACTGCACATCAACTTTTCTTTGAATGAGTGAAGAATTTTCTAAATGAAAAGAAATTTTAAATAACACTTACAAGTTCTACCTATAAGTATCAATAACAACAGCCCTTGTATTTACTAAATGTCTCCTACATTCCGCCAATGTATATACTTCATATGTAAGGAAAAGGAAGCTGAGAGTCTAAGTAACTTGCCATAGTCAACCAGAGAGAGTGCAAGTGGCCGAGGGAGAATTCAAGTCTAGCTTTGTTCTGTACTAAGTCTAGTGCTCTCCCCACTAAGTAAAACTCCTCTCAGTGTCCCTGGGATAGAAATCTTGATACTATGAATATTTTACATACTATTTAAGAGTCACAGTTAAAGCCTATCCTTGAAACCCCTTCCTAATGTCCTATGCTCTAGGTTAAAATTCTTGCTTTATTACAAAGTTCCAACATAATCACAGGATATTCCACGGCACTCCAGTGCCTGACTGCTTTTTTTAATATATTTTATTGATCATGCTATTACAGTTGTCCCATTTCCCCCCCTTCACTCCACTCCACCCTGCACACCCCTCCCTCCCACATTCCCCCCCTATAGTTCATGTCCATGGGTCATACATATAAGTTCTTCGGCTTCTACATTTCCTAGACTATTCTTACCTTCCCCCTGTCTATTTTCTACCCACCATTTATAGTGTCTGACTTCTATCATCCTTTATCATAGCACTTATCGCTCTAGAGTCAGTGTTTACCTCCCTAAAAGACTAAAAGGCACATGAGTTTAGGTCTTATTCTCTCTGTATGTCCAAGGCCTAACACACATGGTAACACACAGGAGGCATTCTGTAAATACTTTCTGAAATAAGAGGGTCAACAAGCAACAATGGAAGCACCTTTAATACATATAAGTTTCATATCTTTAAGTACATGCATAATGACATGCCTGCGTTGTACCTGCGTTGTACCTATACAAGATTGAATGAGGTTGCCAGTAACCCTTAGTATTAGTGATCTATGAAAAAAGTGCAACATATCAAGGAAAACAGCCCTATAAATAGCTAATATCCATAAATTACAAATATTTGTCTACTGGTGGTAGTTATTATTATTACTATTAATAGCTGCTACCACTTAAACTGATCCCAAACATTTATAGTCATTACTGCATATAGTCTTCACCTCAAATACGGGTTTATTCCCCATTTTACAGATTTAAAAAAAAAAGAGGTTAAGAAATTTGTTATATTACAATCAAATAAAGGAATTATACCTAAGATTCTGACTGCAAAGCCCAAGATCTCCCACCGTTTCATCCTCTCCACAATGTTCATATCCAGAGCATCGGAAATCCTCAGACCTAGTGGTTCCAGGTTCTATTTAACAAAATAGCTTGTTCCTCAGGGAATTTTTCTCTGATACATGGTACCATCTTTAGCAACAGAATATTGAAGGAACTCCAAGTCCAAGTCACCATATCCAAGAGAGTATCAGTTTGAAAGTAAATCCTGGCATGATGAGCACTAACTTAAACAGGCTTAGGTTTTCATGAGTTAGAAATTCCTAGAGATTGCAAAATGTAATCTACCTTCTGTTTACAAAAGTCTACCTTCCTATCATGTTTACAAAACCCTCCACTATAATTCGGTACAACAATCACTTACTAGGGATATGGTCTATGCAATAGATTGATTTTCACATAATAATAAGTTGCAGCCTAGAACATATGTTCAGTTATAACCAAGGACGGCACCGTAATTGGTTCTATCAGAACTATTTTGCCCTTAAATAGAGACATTCAATTTATGAGTCATTTATACTACCTGAGTTATAATCCTGCCTCTACTACTTAGCAGCAGCTCGACCTTGAACAAATTACTTCACCTCTGTGCCTAAGTCTTCTCTTTTGGTAAAACAAAAATAAGGATGATCCAGTTATCAAGTTGTAAGGATTGTTGAAAAGTTCATCAGGTTGTAAGCATTACTGAAAGCAGTGACTGACACATCATAAACGCTCAATGAATAGTAATAACTATTGTTACTTTATCCCAATATTGACCACTTCTGTCTCTCTCCCCTTTCACACACTCACACAGACACTCACACAGGTGTACATACATGCAAACCCCACTGTGAGTAATGTTACTTTTACATAACAATAGAGAAGTGTACTATGCGAATGTTCATTTTCATCCCTGTATTTGTCTGAAATATCTTCAATGAATGTTCATAGGAAGTGGCATAAGCAAATGAGCTTGAGAATAGATGTAAATGGGTTCAAATCTCAAATCTACCACTTAAAACAACCCTGAGTAAGTAATAAAGAAGATTAACTCCTACTTGTAGAAAAACTGTGAAGATTAAAATATATGTAAATCATCTAAAGGTATCTATTGCTTATCAGGAATTTAATATCAGTCTCTTTCCTTCTCAACAGTGGCATAAGAGTATTATCCTTCCAGGACCTTTGCATTCATATCTAGCCCACTACAAGTTGGTGACGTAGGCAGACATGGTCGCCTCTTTGCACAACCACATCGAAATTACAACTAAAATATAGAACAGAACACTCAAGAATGTCAGAAATCGAGTTGAATGGAAATCTGACAACTACAGAATTGAAGAAACCACATCCATCCAGACTGGTAGGTGGGGCACAGATGCGGAACAGGCTGGCCCCACACCCACACGGATAAAACTTCAGAAGGGCTATCTCAAGAGTGAGGAGTCCCAGACCCACATCAGACCCCCTAGCCCAGGATTCCAGTGCCAGGAAGATAAGTCCCACAACTTCCAGGTGCAAAAACCAGTGGGGATTGAGTGGGTGGAAGAGGCTGCTGAAGCCCTAAGCAGTTCCTCTTGTGGAACCCACAAATGGATCACCTACTCAGAATTGCTGCCTCCAATCTCCAGCATTGGGGTGGCAGCTTGAAGGGCATCAGTGGTACACAGGGAGAGAATGAAGTGTCTGCTATCAGGGCGAGCAGTCCCTTTGCTGAGCCTTCCCCCACACAGAGCCTACAGACTGGTGTTCTATCTGAGACACTATCAACCTGGCTATCACTGTGTGACCCTCCTTACTGGACCACCCAAGCTGCTTTTCCATAAGAATGGCTCCTCTAGGCTTCTAAACCCCATCAAACAAACAACAGCTGGCTTCAGTGAGTCCTAGTGGCAGCCAGATTAGAGTCACAGCTAGTCTTCACCTGGGGATCTCTAAGCCCAGCACAAGTAGCAGCCTTCTCAGATTGCTTTATAGCTCAGGAAGGGTGTCCAGGCAAAACACAGATAGGGGCTGACCTTGGCCTGCACCATCCAGGAAACCCCAGGGCCAGAGCACCTGGTGGACAGCTACAGACCACTTCCGAGCGCCACCACGCTGCCTCTGCACAGCTGATCCTCCACGGAGGATGGAGATTGGTGGTAAGTAGTCACTGCCAGTCCTTGCAGCTGACTGGCCTGGGTAAATCCCTCCCATTCACCTGCCAACGGCAACCAAGGCTCAGCTACAAGAGGAGGGTGTACTCAGCCCACTTTAAGGGCGCACCTTGAATATCCAGCTTGGGTGATAGGGGAGGCTGTATCAGTGGACCCTACAGGACACCGACTACATTAGGCCATGCCTCCAAGAAAGGGAGTCAAACCAGCTCTACCTATTTAAAAAAAACAAAAAAACACACAGGGAGGCTGCCAAAACGACGACACAAAGAAACATGGCCCAAATGAAAGAACAGATCAAAACTCCAGAAAAAGAGCTAAACAACAGAGTTCAAAGCACTATTTATAAGGATGCTCAGGGAACTCAGCGCCAGAAGGAGAAGAGAAAGAGCAAGAAATTGAAAACTTATCTGAAAATATAGTGAAGGAGAACTTCCCTAATCTGGCAAAGGAAATAGACTTCCAGAAAGTCCAGGAAGCTCAGAGTCCCAAAGAAGCTGGACCCAAGGGAGCACACACCAAGGCACATCATAATTACATTACCCAAGATTAAAGATAAGGAGAGATTCTTAAAAGCAGCAGGAGAAAAGGAGATGGTTACCCACAAAGGAGTTCTCATGAGACTATCAGATTTCTCAAAAGAAACCTTACAGGCAAGAAGGGACTGGCAAGAAGTATTCCAAGTCATGAAAAGCAAAGACCTACAAGCAAGATTACTCTATCCAGCAAAGCTATCATTTAGAATTGGAGGGCAGATAAAGTGCTTCCCAGATAAGGTCAAGTTAAAGGAGTTCGTCATCACCAAGCCCTTGTTAAATGAAATGTTATAGGGACTTATCTAAGAAAAAGAAGATGATCAAAACTATGAATGGTAAAATGACAACAAACTCACAACTATCAACAACTGAACCTAAAAAACAAAAACAAACTAAGCAAACAATTAGAACAGGAACAAAATCACATAGATCACATGGAGGGTTATCAGCGGGGAGGTAGAGCGGGAGAATGCGGGACAAGGTACAGGGAATAAGAAGCAAAAATGGTAGGTACAAAGTAGATAAGAGGAGGTTAAAAATAGTATGGGAAATGTAGAAGCCAAAGAACTTACATGTATGACCCATGGACATGAACTAAGGTGGGGGAATATAGGTGGGAGGAAGGGTGCAGGGTGGATGGGAATAAAGGGGAGAAAAAAATGGGACAATTGTAATAATCAGCATAATCAGTAAAATATATTTTTAAAAAATAAAATAAAATAAAATAAATGAAGACAGTATAAGCAGCCTCTGGGACAACCTCAAGAGGTCCAACATTCACATCATAGGGGTTCCAGAAGAAGAAAAAAGAGCAAGAAATTGGAAATCTATCTGAAACAATAGTGAAAGAAAACTTCCCTAATTTGGTGAAGGAAGTAGACATACAAGTCCAGGAAGAGCATAGAATCCCAATTATGATGGAAGCAAAGAGACCCACACCAAGACACATCCTTATTAAAAGACCAAAGGTTAAAGATAAAGAGAGCCTCTTAAAAGCAAGAGAAAAGAAGTTACTGGAATGCTGCCAGATGGGAGGCGGGAGGGGGAGAATGGGTGAAGATGACGGAGGATTAAGTACAAATAGGCAGTTACAGAATAAGCCATGTGGATGTAAAGCACAGTGCAGGAAATAGAGTAGCTAAAGAACTTATATGCATGGCCCATGAACATGAAAAATGGTGGGGGACGGCCTTGAGAGAGATGGGGGCGCTGGCTGGAGGGGGGCAAAGGGGAAAAAATCAGGACAACTGTAATAGCATAATCGATAAAAAATAAAAATAAATATTTAGCCCACTGGATAGAGTTGTTCCACAACTAAAATAAGACCACTAAGAAAGGCAGACAAATCACACATAAAATTAAGTTCACAATTTCCAGTTGTCTCACCATTTAAGCGTTTTAACATCAATATCTACACACAGTCATTCATGGCTCATGGCAGGTTTAGGAGTAAAAATATGAAAACAAACTATTCCCCCATCCCTATCCCAAGAAAGCATATACCCCTGTATCCCGTATTAGCCTTAATGGATCACGAAGTTTAAATCAGTGATTCTCAACTAGGGCCCATTTTGTCTCTCAGGAAACTTCTGGCAGTGTATGGAGATATTTCTGATTGCCCCGACTGAGGACAGTGCTACTCGCATCTCGTGGGTAAGGACAGTGCAGTACATCCCACAATGCACAAGACAGCCCCCCACACCAAATAATTATCTAGCCCAAAATGTCAGTGTGCCAAGGTTGAGAAACCACGATCTAAAAATTTCCTATTATAATATAGAAGTTTTCCCTAAAAAGTATGTTCTTGTCTCAGTTATATTTATTGAAAACATAACAAGAAATAAGCGGCTTGTTTATTTCAGATGGGAAACTCCTGGTACTATTAAATTCCCATTACAAAATCCCCAATCCAAAGGGGGAGGAAGTGAGGCTGATTTTTCTCTGTGTACTTGTACCACATAAAAACAAGGTATTTTTTTTTAAGGTTTTACTTATTTATGGTTAGAGAAAGGGAGGGAGAAAGAGTCGGAGAGAAACATCAATGTGTGGTTGCCTCTCACATGCTCCCTGCTGGGGACCTGGCCTGAAACCCAGGCATGCATCCTGACTGGGAATCAAACCAGCGACCCTTTGGTTCGCAGGCCCGTGCTCAATCCACTGAGCCACACCAGCCAGGGCTAAAAACAAGTTTTAAAAGAGCTCCAACCTTTATTTTTTAATTGCACCTCCAATTCATGAAAACATTACTTATATCACCAAGATAAGTTTCTTATACTTTACTTCTACCTTACTTTTATACAAAATATTAAAAAGTTCACATTTATTAATAGCAAAGCACAACATGAGACCAACTTTTAACTAATATTATTTTTATATATCAGGTTCATAATGATCAAGTCTGATAATACACTATGTTGATGAAACTGGAGAAAAAGGCACAAACACTGTTGCTGAGTTAAAATTAGCAGTATCTATTCAAATTAAAAATATGTTTTGGCCCCCAAATTATAACCCATTTAAAACTAATATGCATACTCACACATGTGCACAGATGTTAAAAGTAATGCTCATTGTTGGTAGTAACAGAAGAATGGAAACAACATAAATGTCTACCATTAGACGGCTAGTTAAATAAATTATAATAAAATAAATTATATTCAGATGAGGGAAAGTGCTGAAGTTCTGAAAATACTGAGGGACAGCTATTGTGTTGGTATAGAACAATCGAGATCAATTAAGCTTAAGAAAAAGCAGTAACATTAATGAGCCACAAAACAATATGCAGCTCACTCAAAGGAAAAATAAAAATACATACACCATATATATATGTATATATAAATATATGTATTTGCATATACATCACAGACTGTTGCTGGAAATACACACAAGAAAATGGCAAAAATGACTGCCTCTAAGGAGACTGAGGGCCCAGAACAGGAAGGAGACTTTCTCTGGCATTGTTTGAATTTTTTTTAACATGGGTTTATACTAGCTTTTACTTACTGACTGTAAAATTTAAATAATTCAAATTCTGAGCCTTAGTATTCTCCAATTTGAAATGATGATAATAGCCTAGCTCATTGGTTATTATAAGATCAAATGAAAAAGCATAAAATGCTTTATAAATTATAAAGCAGAACACAAAATTACAAATTAGTCCTCTGAATGAATTCTCCAAACCAATTATAATTATTTTTATCAACCTTCTGACCAATTTCTCTAAACCTGAAGATGTTTAAGATGAAATGTGAGTGCAGATGCAATGTTAGAACACACACTTTTTACTTTATCTGTAGTTACTGACTTCAATTTAAAAAAGTAAATTTTCAAAAAGTTATCACAGAAATGCTAAATCAGCTGATTACAGAAGGAATACATGCTCACCACTGAAAAGAAGGTAAATAAAGACTATACCCATACTATTAAAAAATCTTGGGCTTTTCCCTTCTAGTTTTTTTTTTCTATGAATGTTTAACTAGATTAGATCATTTATCTAAATATTTTTAATGTTTCCACTTTACTGTAATACAGCATTCAAATTACATTCTCAGATTATTAGAAGCTTCTAATAAACATAACTTTTAATGAAGGCACAATCTTTTATCTTCTTGATCAGAGTTCAACCACTTTAAAATAAAATTCCAGGATGTGAACTCTGCCTGGATTAATTTTTCACTTATTTCTGCAAGTAACCAGATTACATATGTATCTTTTTCTTTCTGTCCAACCCCCTACCTAGGACCCTCACAAAGCCATTTTTCAGTTTCTGGTTTCCCAGAGTTCCAATTTTATTACGTCCAAAACTCACATATAATGTGCATTTATAATTCCTTGAAAAGCAAGTACAACACCTTATACTGAGCTCTAAATCAGACTATTAGTGAGAAAGGAAATTACAACTATGATTTGTTGTTAAATAAAGATGCTTAATCTTTTTCTACTATGTGTTAGTCTGTTATCATTCTGTCTGCAAAGAGAGTGAAAACAAAGAAATACACTCTTAGGTTATTCCGAGGAGACTCCTATTGGACAAACCCAACTGTTCCTAATTAATTTTAACTATGACAACTCCTCCCAAATGCTGAACATTCCAAGCCATTTTTGAGAATAGTTAGTATGGTTCAAGAAAGAAAGGACTTCCTGAGAATACTGGATTGTCACATATTCTGTCCTGTATTTATTGTCATAATTGTTAAACCAGCCAATTAAGGTGATACATTTATTAACACGACTGCATGATTTTTATAAATTGAAAATAAATACCAGAAACTGAAAATTATGGGAGATTTTTCCCTCCAATTTTCAAATTTTCTATAATGCTGTTATATCACTCTTGCAAATAAAAAAAAAAGCATTGAAAGGAAAATTATTCTTATAGAATTTATTGTTTTAAACCACATACTAAGATTATTCTAAGTCCCATTCTAAGTACCTTTTATTATTTAAAAAAAAATCCTTGCCCTGGCCAGCGTGGCTCAGTTGGTTGGGCATCAGCCTGCACAGTGAAGGCTCACAGGCTTGATTCCTGGTCAGAGCAATTGCCTGGGTTGAGGCCAGGTCCCAGGTCAGGGTGCATGTGAGAGACAACCAATTAATATTTCCCTCCCTCCCTTCCCCTTTCTCTAAAATAAATAAATAAATATTTGCTTAAAAAGACTTAGATTCAGGATCAACTCTTTAAAAAAAAATCCTTGCTAAATTAAAACAAGAAAACTTCAGCATAAAGCTACTGCTGGAAGATTACTTCAAATACTCATATCATGCCTATTTCAATAAAATAAAACCTTTATCATCATCAAGAGCACTACTACACACCCATAATTGTATTGTCAAGATAGTGTGAAAGACACTGGAGATTCAGAGGCACAAGACATGACTTCCATTTTCAAGTTTACTACCTAATTAGGACAACAGGGCATATACTGAAAAAGAGAATCAAAAATACAAGGGGAGATGAGAAGCATCTAGTACACAGAGAGGGGTAGTGAAATAAACAGCTTTTGTTGGAGTCCTACAGACGTTGGTTCGAATCTTAGCCCTTCCATTTACTATTTACATAAATTACTTCCCTCATTTGTAAAATGTTAAATTAAGTGATGTAAAATTCCTGTCATATAGTAACACCCACAGGGAAGCTAATAGTACTGTTATTATTAGGGATACAGTCTTGAGGAAGAAATAGGCAACTGGAAAAATGTTTGAAGAGAAGTATTAATATCTTTTTTGTAATCTATCACCATAAGCAAAAATCACAAGATCTTTCTCAAGTTCTACTTCGCATTGACAAGAAAAAAACTAAACATCTAATGAAAACTACTACAATTAGAAAACATTAATGTACACAGCACTAAGTACCCTGGAGAATTCACCACTAAATCTCCAAACCGTAGAATATGACCTATAAAAAAGAATGTTAGTTGGAAAGGTCCTTAGATCAGCTAATTCAAACTCTCCTACTAAAATGTAAGCTCCAAGTTTTGTCTCCAAGCTCCAAGATTGTTATCTATTTTGTTCATTAGTATATCCTCAGTACCTAGAATAATTACTAGCACAATGAATGCTCAACAAATATTCACTGAATAAATAGTAAAATTAAGAAAACTGAGGCCTGGAGACTTAACCCAATGCCATACACTGAACTAAGCGTGGCAGAGCTGGGGCTGGAGCTAACTTTTCATTACTCTAATAGTCCATCTTCTCTAAGTAGCTGGGGTATGATAATTTAGATAATTTATTTGGTGGTTGGGGAGTTGAAGGGTTGGTTGGCAGGCAGGGGAAGAGGAAGGAAGGAGCAAATTAAAACATTTTTTCACATTTTCCTCTGTCAGTTTTGCTTAATTGATAAAGGCAAAAAGAAATTATAAACAAGACAATCCCAACACAGTGCCTACTACATAAGTACTTAACAAATATTTGTTGAATGAATAAACCTACTCCAAAACCATTATTTTCTCATGACCAGAGGTGGAAACTAACTCTAGCATCTGTTTAATCTTTGTAACAGTCATAGAGCCCTTTAGAATTTTCAGCCATAGGGAAGACAAAGTTATTAATCACTTTCATCCAGATGGGCACTGAGGGAGAAGAGATGAATTCAAGGACATCCCTGCCCTGGAGGATCTCTTTCTCTTGAGGTTACCTAAGTCTGTCTGCATCTGTCCGTCTCTGACTCTGCCTGTGTGCGCGTGTGTGCGTGTGTGTGTGTGTGTGTGTGTGTGTTGGGGGAAGGGGTTGACAAAACATCAATAATGAATATGCAACCAGGTTGCACTGTTATCTCAGTTTATTGCCTCAAGCAGTTAAATTAAATTAAAAAAGCACATATTAGTGAAGTTTTAGATTAACAAGGAGGCACATTAGCGTATATTAACACTTGAACACTTGAGAATATTTTTTCTTGTGCCTTTACAAAATATCTTATTGCCTCTTAACGTCTTAAAATCAAAACACTCTAAATTGACTTATCTGAATTGTCCATACAAATGAACCATCTATGTCCTCTCATACGTGAGACTCTGAAGGATAATACTCCTAATTCAGTATTCACTCTGTGTATGTGTTAATATTTAAATATATAAAAAAACACAAGAACAATTATTAATTATTTAACTGTCTATAAAACTGACAGGCCTGAAGAAAACCTCCAGAAATGATAGTAAATAGAAACTAAAAACAAAGTATTATCCAGGGAGAGAATAAACTAGGCACACAGCTAAGAAGTAAATCTATAGAAGTCTTCAGGACACCAGAATCTTCAGGAGGGGAAAAACTCCTGCTCAGAATTGGCCAAAAGAGCCAGAGAGTAACAGCCTGCCAACAGGACCTTGTTTATTAATGCAACTCACTAACTAGACTCATAAGAAGTGAACACCCAAAGTCAATGTTGCCATCCCTCAAATTTGAGTTTCAGGAGGACCCTTCAAAGAGATTCACCGCCAAGACTAAATCACCACAGTCCAAAGATTCTTCCCCATTACCTGCTTGTCAAAATAGGGTAAGCAACACCAAAGAAATTGGGAAATAAAGACTTCTTAAAAGACTGGTAATTCCTGCAAGCTGAAGCTATTTTACCTAAAATGCATGTTTGTATGTGATTCCTGGTTTCTGGCGAGGACATTTTTCACTCAGTCTATCCTAGAGTGCTAGGCGGAACACCCCAAAACTCTCTGGCCCCAAATGTATACCCTATCTCAATGTTAAGATCTTGGGAGCACTGACAAAATCAGGTCAAGGAGACTACAAGGTGGCCGGAAGACACTACAAGGCAAACAGGAAGGCTGGGGTGGGCCCCGAGGGGAAAGTACCTGGCCACCAGCTCTGGAGAGAACAGGGTGAGAAGTTGAAACTGGGTAAGTTTTGGTCAGAGGAGTGGGAAGGGATTGACAGGTGCACATAACCTCATCATCCTGGACATCACAGGAGGATTGTAACTGGCTTTCCTTTCACAAAGAGGGAGGAACAAGGATCCTAGAGTGAGTGATGTTGAGAGGTTTTCTGGGAAGCACAAAGACAGGGTTCTGAAGGAAACAGAAACGGAAAAAGACCCCGAGAACCGCTTTGGGTGAAGATTCCCCCAGAATGAGTAATCTCAGGGTCGGTTCCCAGCCCCAAGATTGATGGAACCACCACATCTGTTGAAGGATGGTTTCCTGTTATCCGCTTGGACAGCGATTAAATGCAATCCCACCGGGAAGGAATAGAAACAAACGTGAGCAGGTAAAGACTAATCGAGAGCTGCCCCCGAAGGAAACCTGATCAGGAGGGGAGGAGGCTGAATTCAGGGAGGGCTAGCTGGGTAAGTACTTGGGGAGAATGAGACTTATTTGGAATAGAGAAACCTGGAGGAAACTGTTGGGGAAGGGTGGCCTTTCCTTGGACTCCAGTGGAAACAGGCCGGTTTAGGGAGGAAAGATGCCGTGAACGTCCGGCTCGGGAAGGTGACTCCACCTAGGGTAAGCGCTTTGCCTGGCCGAGGGCTGACCCGGGTGTGAGGCTGATCAGCAGGAGCTCAACAGGCGCTCACCTGGGACAGACTGGCTAGGAAGGAGGAAACTTCTTGCGAGAGTGAAAGCTGAGTGGAGGGAGAGGGGCTGGGCACCGGCTGAGCGGGGCTGGGAGCACGGTCAACTCTGCTGGGGTGGGGAGGGGTAGAGAGGAGGGGGCGCCGCGTGGGGCGGGGCCGGGGGCTCCCACCGATCCCAGGTGGGGTCCGGGCACTCGCAGCGGAGCTGCCGGTTCGGGATGGCGCCCTCCCTCCAGCACACACGCGCACGCTCTTGCTCTCCGCCGCCCCGCCCGGGGCCGGGAGAAACGGCACGGGTCGGTGAACCACAGAGGGCGGTGGGGGAGGGGGCCGGTCGGGAATACCGGCCGACCGAGCCCAGCGGATGGGCTGGCGGCGTTACCTGTGTCAGGGAGAGCTGGGCCGCCGCAGCCATGGTGTTTCCATCATGCACGGGAGGGGAAGGAAGGACTGGCGGACGGGGGCTGGGGCGGGGAGAAGGCGGAGGGAGCGGCCAGAGGCAAGGCCGGGGCGGGCAAGCGGGCGTCTCCCCTAACTTCGACAACTTCCCTCCTCTCGCCCGCCCCGCCCCGCCGGGCCCCGCCCGCCCCTCGCAGGCCGGGGCGGCACCCAAATCCTGGCGCCGGAGTTTGCGCCGCCGGACTGGAGCCTGTCACCGAGGGAGGGGCCACTTGGGAAAAACCAGAGCATATATGAAATTAAGGATAATGGGCCTTGAAGGCACTGACAACTGCAGATTTTCCTGTGAACTTTAGTCAGCTCTTCTGCCTCTATAAAATAAAATAAATATATTTTTAAAAATTTAATGGGGGAAATTATACCCCAAATCCAGCTTCTTGTGAGGACTACATGATACTCGTATAATGATATAAAATAATAACAGTACTTTATATACAAATCAAAATCTGTGCTAGATGCTTTATTTTTTAATTGTATAAACAAAGGAACAGACATGAGCTGTATAAATGAGGAAACCAAAACATTTAAAAAAAAATGCCATAGCTAAGGTCATACAGCTAATTAAATAGCTTAAATAGGATCCAGATCTGACTCTAAAACCTTTCATCTAACCATCTCCTTTAGGGCGTGATATTGAAAAGAAGACTTAAGTCAGACCCTCTAGGAGCCAACACGTAGGAAGGAGGAGTTTCCTTGCCTGCTCGCTGCTGCCACTGTAGATTGTTCCATAAAAGAGCACTGGGCCCTGGCCATGTAGCTCAGCTGGTTAGAGCTTCGTCTGGATACACCAAGGCTGTGGATTCCATCCCACCGGTGAATGCATAAATAAATAAATGGGACAACTACTCCATGTTTCTCACCACTTTTTCTTTTTTTTCCCTCTCTCATCAATTTTAAAAAGTTAAAAATAAATATAAATAAAAATTTAAAAAGAGCCCTGAAACCACTTCAGTTGCCTTCTAACTCCTCCCATAGTCCACCTGGCAAACTCCTCCTACTTTCTCAAGACACCAGTATCACCTCCTTTGCAAAGCTGGCTTCACCAAGTCAGAATTACACACTCTCCTCTTCTTTTCAACGTTTTTTTCCTTTACCTTATGAAGTCACCCTAGTGACTGTTTACATGTCTGCCCCTCTAGACAGAGCTCCTCAATGACAAGGACTGTTTCTGATATAATTCTATGCCCTCAGACCCTATACCCTAGCACATAGTATATACTCAATAAAGATCTTAGTTCCTATTGTATTAAATATAACACAACCAACATTTTCTCCTGATGCCATCTTCAATTAGAATAACCAACCAGTTACTTGAAGCCCTCATATTTAAAGGCTTGGCTTATATGCTACTTATTTGAAGGAGCCTTTTAGGAACTCCTACCCTACCTCTTAGTTGCTCTGATATATTCCTTATTATACTCTGCCTTGTCCTTTTAGTTAGTTGAGGGCTTTTTTGCACCCCCACTAGCCTGTAAAATCCTTGAGGACAGCGTGCTAATTCATGACTACATCCCCCTCACAGTTTAGTCTAGCACAGAGTAAGCTAGACTAAACTTAATAAAATCAATAAATGTTTTTACCCAGAATTGGTCAACCTTTCTCAGTCATGGAGGCTTCCCACAACAATAAACCACAACTCTGTCAGGCCCACACCCCTGTTACCATTATCATAGCAGTTTCTTTAGGCCCACCAGGAAGGCCAGCTGAATGAGAAGACCCAGGACTGACTTAGCCCCACTGAAATTTGTAGATGTTTGCCACCACAGACAAACCACCCCAGACATGCCCTCAGAGACTCCTGACTTGATTCAGACTTTTCACAAGGTCCAGCCATGAAGAGTGAGTCTGCAGGTATGTTGACCAACCACTTACTAAAAGGTCTCCCTTAACCTCTTTTTGCTGTTATTCTTTTTAACTCAAGAGAGAAGGGGAGATACTGTTTTAAATTACTCCACCCTCATACCTCTATCAGCTATTACCACAGCTGATGTTTCTACTTGAATTTTCTATTTTCCATTATCACATTTGAGCTTTGCAAGAGCTCTGCAGGATAGTAACCCCCATATCTACTTTATATATGAGGTAACTGAAAGTCCTAGAGCAGGGGTGTCCAATGTAATTTCAACTCCTTAACAGTTAGGGAGTAGTTACATTTATACAGTCCTAAAATTATTTCGGCCCTTTGAGGGCAACCGCGAGGCTCATGTGGCCCTCGGTGAAAATGAGTTGGACACCCCTGTCCTAGAGGTTAAGTCATTTGCCCAAGGTTACACAGCTCACAACCACAACAGTAGAGCATAGCAGAATAAACAGGGCTGGGACATCAGAAGCACCCAGGTTCCAGTGTTAGCTCTACCACTTTCTAGCTGTACAACCTTAGGGTGGTTGTCAAGATGAATAAAATAACATATAAAGATGTAAATACACAAATTTAGTTAAGAAATCTGAAAGTTATGGAATAAATTGATATCAGGAGTACAAATTCACTTGCTAGTCAAGAAGACTCCTCCAAATCAAATGAAATACAAGGTATTACTCTTGAATGAATAGATTGGAGTCGCAGGGGCATAGAGTCTCCTAGAAAAGCAATGTGGGGTAGTAAGGAGAATATTGGAGTCACTCACTATGTGACCTCAGGAAAACCATCTAACCTGTTTTGAGCCTCGGTTTCTCACGTATAAAAATAAGCAAAACAAAAAAAAATAATAATAAGCAAAACAATGTGAAAAAATGTTGAGGAAATACAATGAGTTATTGCTCTACTTATTTTGTGACTGGTGTTAAGTCAAAAACAACACATATTTATCCAGCATTGCTTTTCACAGTTTATAAATGTTTTTACATATAGCATCTAGCACAACTCCTGAAGTCAAATGGATACATAATAAAAGTTTGTTGAACTGAACTGAATGCATAATCTCCTGTGTAGTTATTATTTGGATGCTTATTTTATCCCCATTTCAAAGTTAAGAGAATCGAGGAACAAATATTTTATAAATGACTAGTTAAAGTAAGTGTCACTTGGAGCATGTTTGGGCCTTGGTTAAAATAATAAAAATGATAATTAGACTCCTCAGCCAGGGAAGACTATAGGTAAAAATCATTAAATGGGAATTGCCCGAGGCCCCCTTTCAGACCACCAGTAATTTGTACTAGCTTCCTCTCCTGTTCATTGGTTCTGGTTTAAAATCCTGACATGTAGTAGGGGATGGGAATGATAGTCCAAACTCCCCAAAATGCCTAGAATTTCTGGGACTGGATTTTTGTAAATGACACACTAATGACAGTTTGTGAATGCATGTCCCAGATCTCATCAAAGCACTGGGTCATATCTCAAATCTATTTTAGGAGAGTAAAATGCAGATGATGGAAGATATGTTATGATTTAATTCATTGTAACAAGAATGAGCTTTTTGGAGCAGACAAGAAGGACTTAAATGTCTCTGGGTCTCTACACCTTAAATTTCTCATGTGTACATGGGAGATGATAATATCTACCTTGTAGGAATGGTGTAAGGATTAGAAATCATGCATAAATGTCCTATCAAAGAGCCTGACCTGGAATAGATACTCAGTAAGTGGTAGCTATAAGGATACCATTCTCCAATGTCACTTCATCATTTAACTCTCTATCCCTCAGACAACCCTCCAATTGCTAAGTCAGTTTTGCAGATACGTTGGCCATGAGAAAGGAGTGCCTTGAACAGCTGACATACATATCTCTCTCATAGGGAAGGATGTTCTCTAGGTAAACAAAGTTGTGTCTGATGACTTAAATCTGGATACTGATAACCAACAATTACTGCTTTTATACACATTATTTTTATTTAATCCTCACAACGACCCTATAGGGATTATTATTAATTTTATTTTCCATAAGAGGTATTTGTCCAAATTCACAGTGACAAGACTAGGAATTATATACAGGTCTTCTGACTTAAATGTGCTTTTTACTAGGGCACGTTGCTGATTTCCTGCAGACATTGATCATCCCCAAGAAGAATGGATAAAATGATGCTTCTGACCATTAAAAGCTGGAGATGAGACTCTGGATTTATAATAACCCTAAATCCAAGATGATCTAAAGAGAAGACTTAGATAATGAACAGTTTTTTCGTTAGCCTGTCATTCCATCTTTCCATCCTACTCTATACTCCCCTTCCCCCTCCCCCTCCCCTTCCCCTTCCCCTTCCCCCTCCCTCTCCCCTTCCCCCTTCCCTCTCCTCCTCCCCTTCCCCCTCCCCCACTCACCCTTAAAGGAAACCACAGCTACTTTTTTTATTTCTTTATTGTCCAACTTTTGGAGGTGACTATGATATCAGCTCTTCATAAACACAGCACATCTGTGATGTCACCATTTAAAAATGCAGAAAGATTGATTGACACTGTGAAAAAAAACAACTACGAGGAAGGAGCTCTCTGAATATACAAAGAACCAATTTACTTGCATGAGGCTGAAAAAGGACTTCCATATAAATGGTGCTAAGCTACAAAAAAAAAAAATTATACTACAATTGTAATGGTAATCTGGAGCTCACGCTTCCAAGACGCTGGTTTCATAAAGATAGCCCGTTATTGTTCGTGTTTGCCCAGGGCAGAGAGAAGATGTGAGGCTGCACAATAACAGTTATTGTGCTACACAAATAACTGTACCCGTGCCAAGTACTGAGAAGAACAAGCAGTAAGAGATTTTTAAATGCCACACAGACCCAGGGATGACAGGAGAGTTCAAAACTGTCATCACTGCAAATTTTTCAGGGCATCAGGTGTCCTGGGAAAAGCCTAAATTTAGCACTGGGAAGGCCCAACTCGATCTAGTGTCTACTCTGCAACTTTCTAGTTTCGTGGTCTTGGACGAGTCAATGAACGATACCGAGCCATATCTTCCTCCTCTAAGCTGAAGGTAGTAATAGCGCCTGCCTGATAGTGCTATTATGATGACTAAATGAGGTTTCATGTGAAAGCAGTTAGCCAGATACCTGGCATACAGCAGTCACTAGATAACTGTTAGCTCCTTTTCTTCCTCCTGGAGAATAATTAGGGTTTAAGAAACTAGAAACAAAATAGAAATCCTTTTTAAAGAGCTTCAGTGGTTTTTTGCAAAGCCTACCTCAATGAGTTTTTAAATAAAATTTATTCATCCATTAGTAAACATTTTTAAGTATATACAGTAAGGGAGATTATTTACGTTTACGTCCCCAAAGTTCCTCTGGCTTCTGTGAACAAGCAAATGCAGTTTTATCCTTGCCCTATTTACTTCCTTTCTCTTTTCTTTTGCTTTTCTTATGAAGGGCCCTGGAAGCTCTAAGAAGCCAAATTTAAAAAAAAAAAAAGAAAGAAAAGAAACACCATGGGAAAAAATATTTGCACTGGAGGCTGCAGGTCCTTTCATCTGCAGATTTCAAAGCATTGTCTCCATCACTAATTACTAGCCCTGCTTAACATGTGGGAGTGCTAAGGCACCATCAAATTAAGAAGCTTGCCCTAAATCACAAGGCAAGTCAGCGGATGGGCTACAGACAGAACAAAGCTGTCCTGTTTGCCAGCCTTGGGCTCTAAAGTAGGACACATGAGAGTCAACAGTCTTCAAATAATGTGGAGAAAAGTTTGGGGAATTCTGATTCTGAACCTTTGAATCATCGTATGATAGGAGCATGGGCTTTGGAGTCCAATTTGACTTCAAATCTCAGCTCAGGCACTTCTGGTTGCATAACCTCAGTCAAATTACAAATTACAGCTTAGTTTCCTATTCTGTAAAATGCGGAAATTCTTACTTCTCCAAGTTCGGGGAAAGTTAAATGACGCAAGTTTTGTGAGAGAGCCTAGCACAGTGTCCTGAACTTAGCAGGTTCACATAGTTGGAAAAAACTAAGACAATCCACATATAGATATAAAGACAAACAATTCTTTCAGTCAAATATTTTCGAAGCCATAATCACAGTTGTGTCTCAGTCTAAAACGATGGCTGTGTCTCAAACATCTCATAACACAAATAGAGGATGCCTTGTTCTGGCCTTCAGTGCTTTTCTTCCTTGATACTGTGCTTTAAAAAAAAAAAAAAAAAAAGATTTTATTTATTTATTTATTTCCAGAGAGAGGGGAAAGGAGGGAGAAACAGGGAGAGAAACATGGATTGGTTGACTCTCAAATGCACCCCAACCAAGGGCTGAACCCATGACCTAGGTATGTGCCCTCACCAGGAATTGAGCAGGCGACCTTTTGCTTTGTGGGATGATGCCCAACCAACTGAGCACACTGGTCAGTGCTGTGTTTTCTTTCATAGTCCAAATCCAACCTATTAGCAAGTTTGTTGGCTCAACCTCCTATATAATCTGAAATTCCAATTCTATTTTCAAAATATATTCTAAATCTGGCCATTTCTCATTATCTTCACTGCCACCATTGCCTCTCTCCCAGACTCTGGCTAAAGCTTTTGAACTAATCTCCCCAATTCCGTGTTTCCACCTATGTCAGTTCTCCTTATCATAGAGTGATTGTCTTAAAACATGTCAGATCTTGTCATTTCCCTGTTTAAAACCCTCTGGGCCTTCCCATCAACTCCTGACAACTGCCTGAAAAGGGGCCAGATCTTTCCAGGTGAAGTATATGCTGGCAAAGCACAAAAGAGCAAGTATTACCTTGGTGTAGCAAGGTAAGGATGAAAAAGGAAGTCTAACAGGCAGAGGGAATAATGTGCCTGAAGGCTCAGAAAGTAAAAAGAACAAGGAACTGGGAAAAGTATTGTAATTCAGTTGGGCTGGATTTTGTTAGGGTGCAAGGTTAAGGTGAGATGCCTTGTGAGCAAAAAAGAAATGAAGTCTTTATTCTAAGGGCAATATTGAATAATTGAAGTGTTCCAAAGGTGAAAAATAAAAATCCAGAATTATGTTTTAGAAAAGTTACTAAAACTTTTGTGAGTGGGGAAAATAGCAAATAAAAGAAATAAAAGGCATCAAAGTAGGAAAGGAAGATGTAAAACTTTTTTTATCCACAAGTGAGATGATAGATTGTATGTAGAAAATCCTAAAGAAACAACAACAAAAACCTATTAAATTAATAAGTTCGGCAAGATGCAAGATCTGATATGATCAGTTGTATTTCTATATACTAGCAATGAATAATATGAAAATGAAATTAGGGAAATAATTTTATTCACAACCACATCAAAAAGAAAAAATACTAAGAATAAATTTAACAAAAGAAATATATCTTGTAACTAAAAACTCCAAAGCATCATTGAAAGAAATTAGAGAACATGTAAATAAATGGAAAGATTTCTCATGTTCATAGATTAGAAGGCTTGAAGTTGTTAAGATGGCTACACTCCCCAATTTGATCTACAGACTCAGCTCAATCCCTGTCAGAAGCCCAGCTAACTTCTCTGCAGAAATTCACAAGCTGATTCTACAATTCATATGGAATTGCAAGAGGCTCAGAATAGCCAATCTTAAAAATGAAAAGCAGAAATGAAACACTCACACTTCCTAACTTCAACTCATCACCAAGGCACAGTACCCAAGACAGTGTGGCACTGGCATAAGGAGAGACATATAAATCAACGGAATAGAATTGAGACTTCAAAAATAAGCCCATATATTTACGGTCAATTGACTTTCAACAGGAGTGCCAAGACAGTTCACTGGGGGAAAGAATAGTCTTTTCAACAAATGGCATTGGGACAAGCGGATTTCCACATGCTAAAGAATGAAGTTGAGCTCCTACCTCATTCCTTATACAAAAAACAACTCAGAATAGATCATTGATATAAAACTCTTAAGGCCCTGGCTGGTGTAGCTCAGTGGATTGAGTGCAGACCTGCAAACCAAAGTGTTGCTGGTTCAATTCCCAGTCAGGGCACATTCCTGGATTGCAGGCCATGTCCCCAGTATGGGGTGCGCTAGAGGCAACCACACATTGATGTTTCTCTCCCTCTTTCCCTCCCTTCCCCTCTCTCTAAAAATAAATAAATAAAATCTTAAGAAATAAATAAATAAAACTCTTAGAAGAAATAAGTTCTTAATCATGAAACTATAAAAGTCTAAGATATAAATCTTCATGACCTTGGATTAGGCAATGATGTCTTAGACATAACACCCAAAGCATGAGTAACAAAAGGAAAAGTAGATAAATTGAACTTTGTCAAAGTTAAAAATGGTTGTGCTTCGAAGGACACCATCAAGACAATGAAGGCAATCCAGTGAATGGGAGAAAAATATTTGCAGATCTCACATTTGATGAGCAAATTTTCCAGAGTATGTAAAGAAATTTTATAACTCAACAATAAAAGGCAATTAAACCCAATTAAAAATGAATAAATGATTTGAATTGATATTTTTTCAAAGAATATATACAAATGGCCAAAAAGTTCACAAGAAGATGCCCAACATCATTAATCATTAGAGAAATGCACATCAAAATCATAGGAAAACACTTTCCACAGCCACTAAAATGGTTGTAATTTTTTTAAATGGACAATAGCAACTGCATATCCACATGTTAAACAATGAAATTGTTGGAATTGTTGCAATATCCAGTGTTAGCAAGGATGTGGAGAAGCTGGACCCCTCACACATTGCTGGTGAAAGTGTAAAATGGAACAGCTACTTGGGAAACAATTTGGCAGTTCCTCAGAGAAAAACATAGAGTTACCATGTGCCCTAACAATTGTCTTCCTAGGTATATGGCCAAAAGAATTGAAAACATATGTCCACATATAATTTTATATATAAAATGCATAGCAGCATTATTCATAATAACGAAAAATGAAAACCCAAATGTCTGTTATTGATGACTGGGTGAGAACATCTGTACGGTGAATGTCAAAAGGTCCAAGAAGTTGAACCCCTGAGCTCTGGGCCACTCCAACATGAGAGATGTGGAAAATGAAGAACTAGCAAAGGAGACTGAGAAGGACCAACCGTGAGTTTAGAGTGAAATCAGGAGAGTATGGTGTCTCTCTTGAAGCCAAAGAAGGAAATTGTTTCAGGAAGGAAGGAGTGAGCAAATATGTCAAATACGATCATAGGGCTAGTTAGATGAGGACTAAGAGTCGAACTCCAGCTTTATCAATATGGAGGTCATTGGTGACCTTGGTAAGAACAGTTTCAGTTAAGGAAGGGGGTAAAACCTGATTAAAGTGGGCTCAAGAGACATTTAAAGGAAAGGATTTGGAGTCAAGGAACATAGGTAATTCTTTAAATTTGTTTAGCTGAAATGAAGAGCAGAGAACTAGTGTGGTGGGCAGGAGGGAATATGGATTCGAAGGGTTTCTTTTTTTTAAGATGAGAAATACGATAGCATTTTTTTAAGTTAATAGCATGATCATTCAGAAAGAGAAATACTGATGATGTAGGCAAGAGAGAGACTTGTTGGAGCATAGGGGAAAGGACTGGCGTTTGGAGTACCAAAGAGAGGGCTGAGTGTGCAGGCATGCACGCAGGTGGGTGGGGTATCCGATGAGATGGAAAAGAAAGAGAAGGCATTCGAAGCTTAAGAAAAGAAAAGGGATGAAATAATCATTTAGAGAAAGTTTACAGACTTTTAAAATAAAATGGTTAGTAGATAGCACTAAAGACCCACTTGAGGTCAGTGGTGATGGATTTGAAGAGTCCAGCTGACACAGCTGTGGGATTTTCCCTCATCCACTTTGCCAACGGAGGAGAGTTAGATTGTCCAGGGTAGGGGTTTTGTGAGACAAAATAACAAAACAAGAGCAGGGAAGAGAGAAGGGACATGCTAATGGAATTATTATAAAATGGAACCTTGGAATTTAAGTGGGTGGAGAGACGTGAGGACATGAGAGGGATGGGGATGGTGAAGGGGTGTTGGGATCACTGGCTTGCAGGACCAGGGGGGTATTAGAGAACTGTTGGAGTTGAGCTGTTGGAAGGAGTGAGCTGGGAAGAAAGGAGAGGTGGGAAGATAAGACAGATTATTGGTAGATTGTTAATAAATAAAAACAATTCCTAAAATAATAGTAGCAGACCCTGGCCAGGTAGCTCAGTTGGTTAGAGCATCATCCCCATACACAAAGATTACAGGTTTGATCTCTGGTCAGGGCACAGACAAGAAGGAACCAATAAATACACAAATAAGTGGAACAACAAATCAACATTTCCTTTCTCTCTGCCTCTCATCAATAAATTTTAAAAATAATAATAGTAGCATTAAGACCAGCTCACGCCCTCGAAGTGTTCACTATGTAGTGGGGAAGCCAAGGAAGAAATGAATGTAAAAGACTAATACAGACAACACCTGAGGAAGCCAAAAGAAATCCTCAAGTAAACACGGGGCTCGGGTCAAGGAAAGCATCCAAAGAACATGGCATTTTAAGTGAATCTCAAAATGGAACAAGTGTAGAGCCTGGCCCAACATAGCAGTTAAACCATGGCAGCCAGAGTTCAGAAAGCATCAACTGGAGCATGAAATGGGAGCTACGGCAGGACCTGAAACTAGAGAGTGGGCTGGGGCCCGGTTAGGAGATGTTTGAGATACCAAGCTAATGCCTGAGCACTTTTCTGTGGGTAACAACGAGGTCAGGGGCCCTTCTACGGAAGTGAGTCCATTCGTTAGCACAATATGAAGTCATACTGATTTCTGTATTCTGACCAGTCTAAAGTTACTTTCTTCTTTATTATGTGCTTAGGTCATATTTAGAGTTTTTACATTTCACTAGGATTTTCTGTGTGTCCTTTTAAGATCATCTGCACTCTCCTGCACTGGCACTGTTAACCTTCTCCAAGCAATGTAGTTAAACATGCCCATTCACTTTCCTTCCAGTGGCCTTCAAATCCACTCCCCAGTGTTGGTAGGAAAGTCTAATATGTGACCCCTTAGGGTCCTGCCAGAAGGGGGTGGGGAATAGGTTGAATGTGATCATAACTGTGCTGTCCAGAGCATTAGGACCAACTGAAGTGTGTAAGAGTTGAAGGTGAATAGTTACATCCTCCCGGGGTAGAGGAAGACACAAAGGGCACAGTCTCACAACGGAGGTGTCACAGTTTTTCTAGGAACTCAGTATCAGTACCAATGAAGGGGTCAATCTCTTTGCAAGCTGTATTTATGATGTCATTTGAAAATATCATAACCTCTGTCTTCACGACTAACCAGGTAAATGCTGAAACCATTCCCTTCTCTACCAAGTCTGTGGCTTTGGCCGAGCCCCTTCCCTCCTCTGGCCCCAAGGCCTTGTCTACAAAATGAGAGGGCTGGATTCACCCTTCTTTGGGGTGCCTGCTCTACTTCTTCTGTTATCATTTATTCTTCATTAAGCTCATAACATGTGCCAGGCATTTTTCCAAGCAGAAGACCCTCTCTCTCACCCCTCTTTCCTTTCTCCAAACTCCTGTTATAAATTACGTTGGGCTTTTCTTGTTTAAACATTTGAAAAAGTGTTAGAAGGTTGATTTCACCCCATTCATTTGAAAGAAAATCATGGAAAGGGCTTTGTTTTGTTCCAGCAGCTGAAACAATAAAACCACCAGAACGACACGCAGCACTTGGTACTGCCCTCAAGTGGCGGCCCACGTGTCTTCTCCTAGTTGCAGTTTAGGAAATAAAATGTGTTTTCAGAACAGTTCACGGTGTCTAAAAGTAGGAGAGTCTTACAGGGCCTGAGGAATGGGCATCTGATCGAATCTCTCTTCCTGAAAAGGAAGGGCTGAAGCCCATCATTGTTTGAATCTCTATGGTACAAACTTCCTCTTGTTTCTCTTTAAAGAGCTGCTATTTTATAACCATGACTCTCTCCAGTCCTATTTCTCTGCTCTTCTTCATGGTCAAATTGCTCCAAAGTCATCTACATACTGTTTTTACTTCTCCAACTCCACTTTATTTTTAATTTAAAAAAAATATTAGGATGTTATTTATTTACATTTAGAGACGGGGGAAGGGAAGGAGAAAGAGAGGGAGAGAAACATTGGTGTACAGAGATATATCGATCAGTTGCCTCTTGCATGCCCTCAACTGGGGACCTGGCCTGCAACCCCTGCATGTGCCCTGACTGGGAATCAAACTGGAGACCTTTTGGTTCATAGGCTGGTGCTCAGTTCACTGAGCCACACCAGCCAGGGCTCCAATTTATTTTTTTAAATGTTTTACTTTTAAATTACTTCTCCAGAAGATTTGCAAGACTATTACAAAGAATTTCTATATACTCTTCACCCAGATGTACCAGAAGTTAACATTTTGCTCCAATCTCTATTTCTGTGTGTGCTACGTTATGTACACATATGGGTATATGTATGTATATGGGTGTTTTTTCCTGAACCATTTGAATTGTATTTCCCCCTGATATTCAAAATACTTCAGTGTGTATTTTATAAGAGCAAGGACATTCTTTTCTATAACTATATACACACCCCTGGCCCAGTATGATGATCAAATTCAGGATATTTAACACTGATGAAACATTTACAGAGCTCATATTCAAAGTCCATTGACTGGCCTGATAATGTCCTGTATAGCAGTTTCCCTCCAGTGCAGCGTCTGATCCAGCGCCTGGTCCCTAATCACGCTCTACATTTAACTATCACGACTCTTCAGCCTCCTTCCATCTAGAACAGTTCCCTAGTCTTTTATTGTTATGGTGATATCGACAGTTTTGTAAAGTACAGGCCAGTGTTTTGCAAAATTTCCCTCTATTTGGTTTTGTCTCATTTTTCCTTATAATTAGATTTGGGGGGCAGGGGGCAGGAACACTAGAGGATTCATCAGATGAAGAGAAACGTGGTGTCACTTGGTCCCCTTATTGATGGTGTTCACTTTGAGTGGTTGGTTAAGGCGGCATCTGCCAGGTTTCTTCACTGTAAAGTTAGCATTTTTTTTCCTCTGTAAATAATGAGTAATCTGGGGAGAGCTACTTTGAAACTATGTAAATACCCTGGTCCTCTTCAAAACTTTTGCCAAAGCTTTCAATATTTACTGATAATTCTTACCTGAATCAATTACTATGATGGTTGCAAAATGGTGATTTTATAACTCTATTACTTTGTCTACATTTTTTAATTGGCACACTACCATAAGCAAGACTTTCCCTTCTTTCTTATTTATTTATATATTTATTATTATCAGTATAGACTCATGGATTATTTTATTTAATAGTTTATAATCCATCACTATCATTATTCATTTTAATGTTCAGTTTGTCCCAGATTTGGCCAGTGAGAGTCCTGTCAAGCTGGACTGGATTCCTTTTGAACATTCCATTATTTATTTTATTTAGCACTTTTTTTAAGCACATATTTATTTTGAGCACTTTCTTGCTTTGTGCTATAATATAATGTTCCAGGTTTATCATGATACCTTCCCTGCCTCCCTTGGAAATCACCCATTTCTCTAGAGAGCTCCCTTTTTAGTTGGAAACCAAGATCTAGGCACCAGATTGCTCATTGCCACTGAGGTACAATTGCTTGTAGGCCCTTTAAGTAAACAGAGCCTGTGGGGGTGGGGGGGGGATGACAACTTTATCTAGTTCAACTATCTTCAGTCACAAATTCACTACTGATTCCTCTAATTCAGGGGTGTCCAACATGCAACCCACAGGCCGCATGTGGCTATGAATGGCTGTTATTATAGTTGTTAATTATATCAGTTGTTATTTCTCCTCTTTCGTTTCTGATTTTATTTATTTGGGTCCTTTCTCTTTTTTTCTTGGTGAGTCTGGTTAAAGGTTTCTCAATTTTGTTTATCTTTTCAAAGAACCAGCTCTTGGATTCATTGATCTTTTCTATTTTTTTAAGACTCTATTTCTTATATTTCTGCTCTGATCTTTATTATTTCCTTTCTTCTACTTACTTTGGGCTTTGTTTGTTTTTCTTTTTCAAGTTCCTTTACGTGTGAAGTTAGAGTGTTTATTTGAGCTTTTTCTTGTTTTTTGAGATAAGCCTGTAATGTTATGAATTTCCCTCTTAGGATTGCTTTCTCAGTGTTCCGCAGATTTTGGATTGTTGTCCTCATTTTCATTTGTTTCAGGGTATCTTGATTTCTTCCTTGATCTTGTTGTTGACCCATTCCTTGTTTAATATTATGTCATTTAGCTTCCATGTCTTTGCATGTTTTTCAGTGTCCTTCTTGAACAAAGAACACTGAATTCTAGTTTCTAGAAGTCATAGCATTTCTAGCTTCTAGAAATTTCTGGTTTCTAGAAGTTTCTGGAAATTTCTAGTTTCTAGAAGTTTCTAGTTTTATAGCATTGTGGTCAGAGAAGATGCTTGATATGATTCTAATCTTCTTAAATGTATTGAGAATTGTTTTGTGTACTAACATGTGGTCTGTCCTAGAAAATGTTACATGTGCACTTGAAAAGCATGTATATTCAGCTTTTTGGGGTGAAATGCTCTGAAGACATCAATTAAATCCATTTGATCTAGTGTGTGATTTAAGGCCACTGTCTCCTTGTTAATTTTCTGCCCGGAAGATCTGTCCACTGAAGTCAATGGGGTGTTAAAATCCCTGACTATGACTGTATTTCTGTCAATCTCTCCCTTTATGTCCATCAGGATTTGCTTCACATATTTAGGTGCTCCTTTGTGGGGTGTATAAATGTTTACCAGGATTATATCCTCTTGTTGGATTGTACCCTTTATCATCATGTTGTGTCCTCCTTTATCTCTTATTAACCTTGGTTTTAAAGTCTATTTTGTCGGATAGAAGTACTGCCACCCCAGCTATTTTTCCCTTTCCATTTGCATGAAATATCTTTTTCCATCCTTTATTTTTAGTCTGTGTGTATCTTTCAATCTGAGATGGGTCTTTAGGAAGCAGTGTACATGTGGGTCTTGTTTTCTTATACATTCAGCTACCCTGTGTCTTTTGGTTGGAGTATTTAAACCATTTACATATAAGGTGATTATTGATGGATATGTATTTAGTGCCATTTTATTGTTAGACTGTTTTCCTCTGTTGTTTTCCTTTCTCTTTTTGTTCTTCTCAAAGCAAACACTTTAACTTTTGTTGCAGTACTGGTTTGATGTTAACAAACTCCTTTAGCTTTTTCTTGTCTGGGAAGCTCCTTATTTCTCCTTCAGTTTTAAATGATAGCCCTGCTGGGTAAAATAGCCTTGGTTGTAGGTCCCTGCTTTTCATCACCTTGAATATTCCCTGCCATTCCCTTCTGGCCTGAATTGTTTAAGTTGAGCAATCAGATGCTAGTCTAATTGGTATTCCCTTGCTTTTCTCTTGCGACTTTTAGGATTCTCTCCTTGTCTTTAAGCCTTGTCATTTTAATCATGATATGTCTCAGTGTAGGTGTCTTTGGATCCAACTCGTTTGTCATTCTCTGAGCTTCCTGGACATGTGTGTCTTTTTCCTTCACCAGATTAAGGAAGTTTTCAACCATTATTTCTTCAAATTGTCCTCGATCACTTGCTCTCTCTCTTCTTCTTCTGATATTCCCATGATGTGGATGTTATTCTGCTTCATGTTGTCCAAAATGTTTCTGAAGCTCTCCTCATTTAAAAAAATTTTTTTTTATGCTACTCTGTTTCAGTGTTTTTTTCTATCTTGTCTTCCAAATCACTGATGTGATCCTCTGCTTCATCTAACCTACTGTTTATTCCTTCCAGTGTATTATTTATTTCAGATATTGCATTCTTCTTTTTCTCACTGGTCCTTTTTTATGGTTTCTATGTCTTTTTTCATGTTTTTGAGTATCCTCATAATCATTACTCTAAATTCTCTATTGATAAATTGCTTGCCTCCATTTCATCAAGTTCTCCTTCTGGAAAATTCTCATGTTCTTTCATTTGGTGTCCGTTTCTTTGTTTTCTCACTTTGGCTGCTTCTTTGTATTTTCCACTCTAGTAGCTAAACTAATCAATCATTAAACTGATCAGCTGTTAAACTAATCAGGCTGTAATCAGCCCCTATTTCACTCAAACTACTCTTGTCATATCACCAGTGGCCCAAAATTTTTATATCCTTATCTTATTTGACCCTTCTACACTCAGCTGACCTCTTCAATTTTCTTGAAACACTTTCCTCTTCTGGTTTTGCTCTCTCTTCACAGGCCTCTACCCGCATTCTCCTTGTCTATTCAACTGTCATCAAATATGTTGCTCCTCAGGACTCTTTTTGGCTCCTTTCTCCTCTCTTTGTATACTCTCTCCCTGCATGATCTTAAGTATTTCTGTGTCTCCAAATGCTATGTTCATCCCAGACCTCTCTTCTGGACCCAAAATTATAACCAACTGCCTGATTGACATCTATCAGCTTGGCTATCTCACTGACATCTTACATTTAGCATGTCTGTCAAATCTGCTTTCTCCAGGCTCCTGCCTCTCAGGAAATGTCACCTCTATCCACCTAGCAGCTCTAGCTAGAAACCCAGGAATCATTCTAGATTCCTCTATTTTCCTCCACCACAATGTTCAATCCATCTGCAAAATAGGAAAATTTTACCTCCAAAAAATAGGTCAAATTAGTCCATTTCTCTCTGTTTCCACTACCATGACCTCACTCATCATCTCTCACCTAGACTATTCATCAGCCACATAGCTGGCCTCCCTTTTATCCCACACGCATTCACTCTCCATGCAGTAGCTATAACGACCTTTTAAAAACCTAACGAAGAATGCAAACTTACATACACTGGATGTTTCTTATGTGTGAGGAACTGCTATAAGCACTTCATACATATTTAACCGTCACAACGACTCCATGAGGTGAAACCCAATTTCACCTCAATTTTATAGAAAAGAAAACTGCGGCACAGAAAGATTAAGCAATTTGCCCAAGGTCACACAGCTGGCAAATGGTAGCATTTAGGTTTGGACCCAGACTCTCCCTTCACCTTCGAGTTTACCTACCACATTACACTGGATCATGTTACTACCCAGCCTCAGATACCTCCACAGCTTCTCACTCTACTGGGAATAAATTCCCAACTCCATACCAAAGCCTGCTGAGACCTGTAACTGCCTCCTGCTTACCCTCCTTTCTCATTTCCTGCTGCTTTCCTCTCCTCCAGCCACCTGGTTTGTTTTGTTCTTGTTTTCCAACTGCCTTTCCTGTCATCAGGCATTACACAGCCTTTCCCTAATTACACTTCTCACTGGCTCCTTCTCATTCTTTGGGTCTCACTTAATTATCTGTTTTGAGAGAAATGCCCTCATCTTGCTATTTCTTAAGTAGCTCCCTTCCTGGTATGTACTATCTCAGCCCCATATTTATTTCCTTTTTAGCCTTTAAAACAATTTATAATTATTTATTTGTTTGTTTACTTGTTTTATCCGTCATCCCCGCTAAGATTAAGTACTGTGAAGGCAGAGGCTGTCTCTTAGTCACTTTGCATATTCAGAGCCTAACATGAGCCTAGTACATAGAAAGAACTCTAAAAATATTTGTTGAATAAATGTATATTATCTTTTTCTACTTCATAGCTTCTGTTTACTCATAATTTCTGCTTCCTCATCACTCCATTTCCCTCCACAAATACCCCTACTCAACCTCATGGCCTTTTTCTTTACATCCTTTCAGTCTTAGTTTTTATAGCTACTAATCGCCTCAATTACCTCATTTATGTTTCCTAACTGGAATTCCTGAGAGAAGTATTGATTTGTCCAGATGATTTTTTAGGAGTCACACCGTGTTTGTAGGTCATTGGCAAGCTCATGGGTTTCTTGCCTTGGGTCAGCTTCTCGATCCTGGTCCAAACAGCTGCGCGGGGCAGAGTGTGGGCAGGGATGGCCTGTCTGCACAGTGCTGCCTTCCCACAGGATTCAGCAGGCGCCATAACTGATATCTGAGTACAAGCTGCACCTGCAGCAGCAGCAAACAGTCAATCAGGCCTCACTAACGGATGGGTTTCCCCAACACTTGCTGTCTGGGAGGCAGGTCTCAGGTTATCTTGAGTCCTGTTTACTTTCCCTCTGAAGAGAATAGTAAACACGAATTCAAAAGCCTCAGATTTACACAGCATTTCTAAAACTGTAAAGAGTGTTTGCATTCACTGCATTTGTACCTCCAGCAACCCTGTGATGAAAAGGCAGTATATATTCATAAAAGAAACATTAGGCCAGCACATAAATGCATCAGCAAAACACACAGATGCACCTAATTACACAGTATTAAAACATACAGAACTGTAGGGAGACATAGACAGATGCATGCTTGTAGCTGGAGCTTTTAATACCTCGCTTTCAGAAACTTGTATATCAAGGTTTGAAGTCTAATTACCATATTTTAACAATTCCACACCTTATACAAGGTTGAACTCTAGGAGTAGTAAAGACATAATAAATGTGAAAAATAAAAATACAAGAGAAAAATACATAGGAGACTATTATGGTTTGTGACTAAGGAAAAGGAAAGGCAAAACTTAAAACACACAAACTATAAGACAATAATATTGATGAATAATAAGGACTCTATTCAACAAAAGACAATGTGGACAAAGTAAGTAGATGAGAGAGGATATTTTAAATACTTAACACATGAAACTCTTGCAAATAAACAAGAGGGCAGCAACCTCTGGGAAAAAAATATGAAAGAGGAAAGCCAAAATTCAAAAGGCGTGTAAAGAGATGTTCAAAAATATTAGCAATGGGCTATCCTCATATATCTATTAAACTATAAAAAATTGATAATGCACGATGTGGTTAGTTGTGGGGAGGCGGGAACCCTTATGGGTGGTGATGGGCGTATGGACTGGTAGAGCCATTGTGGAAAGCTATCTGACATAAGTTGTGCAAGTTGAGAACTCATATTCTATGAGCCCGCAATTCTACTCCTGGGATATATTACAAAGAAAGTCTTATGCAGAAAGGGTTATGCATTAAAACACCCATTGCTGTATTATTTATGATGATGGGAACTTGAAGACAACCTGGCTGTCTATCACTGAGAGAGTTGATAGCTAAAATATGATAAATGTTATATCATGAAATATTGTCCAGCAATCAGAAGCAATAGATTATATGTATACACAGCAAAATGAATTCATTTTAAAAACAGTAGTCAGTGAAAAATATGAAGAAACAAAATGAGATTTAAACACTACACCATTTACATAAAAATACAACCGCTCTGGCTGGTGTGGCTCAGTAAATTGAGGGCCAGCCTGCGAACTAAAGGGACGCTGGTTCAGTTCCCAGTCAGGGCACATGCCTGGGTTGAGGGCCAGGTCCCCAGGAGGGGGCATGTGAGAGGCAACCACACGTTGATGTTTCTCTCCCTTTCTTTCCCCATCCCTTCCCCTCTCTCTAAAAATAAATTTAAAAAATATTTAAAAAATATATATCCATGCAGCCCTGGCCATCTCAATTGGTTGGAGCATCGTCCTATACACTGAAAGGTTGGGGGTTCGATTCCTGGTTATGGCACATACCTAGGTTGCCTGTTCAATCCCTGGTTGGAGTGCATGTAGGAGGCAGCCAATAGGTGATTCTCATATCACTATCTCTTTCTCTCCCTTCCTCTCTCTCTAAAAAAAATCAATAAACAAAAATTCACATTTTGTAAGAACATACACAAACAAAAAGATATATATCAAATAGAACTTAGTTGCCTGTGTAAGGAAGGAAAAGAAAAGAAAAGGGAAAAAAACAACAAAATTTTAAAGTGATGATCACCCACCACAGATAGTAAAGTGCCATGTACTGTGGAGTATTATTAACTAAACCCTCTCAACTTGAAGTCAAACCAACCAGTGAATCAATGAACACAAAACTGGAAGGAAAGACAACAAAAATATTGCACAGTTACCTCTGGATTTGGAGATAATGAGAAATGTTTACATTCTTCTCGATATGTTAGTAGACTCTAAATTTTTTACATAGAACACCTGTTACTTTTGAAAATTAAACATATAATCAGAATTTTTTTTTAAAAAAACCACCTCATTTGGAGGAGTATGTTTCAGTGGCAGAATGTGGTGTCCCAAAGACAAGTCCTGGAAAGAAACACACAAAATTTCAAAGTGCAGAATGGGTGGAGCTAGGTATGAATTTTTTTCTTGTTAAAATACCTTAATTTCTGAAATAAAGTGGTACCATCAATTTAACCAAGGCAAAAGCAACAATTAAAAAAATTAAAATGTATCCTTACTCTGCATGAAAATTCATATTTTATCTGGTGATATTTGAAAATATGTAACAATTAGTATATAAGCCTGACCAAACAGAGCAGACATTGGTAGTAAACACTGCTCCTAACACCACACATTGATGTTTCTCTCCCCCTCTTTCTCCATCCCTGAGCTCCTAACAGACTGGCATCCCTAAAGTGTAGATTACCCCTCACACCAGCCCTCCAGCTCCATTACAATGTTCAAACTCAGCACCTGAAGGTAGCCTTGCTCCTTTTCACAATGGGAAGACTCGTGTTATAGAAACAAGCATAAAGGTGAAGGGTGCCAAAATGTGCCACCCCCCCAAAATGCCACCTTGGCATAAGGATTATTTTCAGCTAACTTGAAGAATAGCAGATACAAAAGGGACACTCTGATCTCCCCTTTTCTGCTGAAAACAGAAAACTCCCACATGAGAGCTGCCTTCCACATATCAGGAAAGAAACATTCTTATCGCCAAGGACGGAAAGCTGAGACAGAATTCTGCACAAACAGGCCTTCTTAATATAATTCTTATCTTCCTTTAGCCTCCCTGTATATTTTTGTTATTTTCCACAAATGCTTCTCCTTGTTCAACCTGGTATTAAAGCATTTAGGTTTTGCCACTTCTTTGGGTCTTTATTTCCTTATGAGGGCTCCTGTGTCACATAAAACTTCTATTAAATAAATTTGTATGCTTTTCTCCTGTTAATCTGTCTGATGTTAATTAAATTTTCAGGCCCAACCAAAGACACTAAGAGGGTAAAATCTTGCCTCTCCTACAAAGGCGAACTTCCCAAACCAGAATACTCTAAAGATTGTAAGGCCCAGAAACTAGGCCAGGCATCAACCTACTAGAAAGAAGGAAGAAAGAGTTCTCACTGCTCCTCTCTGACCTCACCACCCACTTGCTGTCCACCTGTCCCCATTTCGACTCTGAAATTCAGTCCACACATCCTCTTCTTCATCAGACAGGTTCTTAGCTGTTCTACAAGATCTGGCTCAAAAGTCACTTCCTTCATAAAATCGTCCCTGAAGCTGTTAGCCAGAGTTTTGTTCACTCTTTCAACTAATAGTTGTTGAGCACCTTTTAAGTTCCAGAGCCATATTTTTAGCCCTGTGCTATCGAATGACAGCTATGTCTTGACCTGACTCACCAGCTAGACTTGGGTTAGTCTTTGGCGTACTGCTGGTAAAACAAAGGAAGGATGGAGACAGCATTTCCTTACAGCTAAGTTTGCAGTAGGTCCCTGTATTAACCCACTTTCACAAATGTAAAAAATGAGGCACAGGAAAGCTAGGTTATTTGTCCAAGATAATAGAGCGGGTAACAAGGTAGAGCCAGGAACCAACCAGGGTGGCCTTGAACAGCTCACAACTACACTAGCTGTATCACTTCTTTGTATGTAAACGCTGCCACACTTAATTGGTTGTTTGTACGGTTGGGGTTTGTTTTGTTTTGTTTTGTTTTTGAGAAATGTTTACAAGAGGAAAATCTCTTTGTGCTTATTTTCCTGTAAAAGGTAGTTCTTCCACATGGAACATTGCCTACTATCTGTATTCAATAGTAATAGATATACATTCACTCATTCAACAGGCTAATGCAAGGAAAGGATAAGCTTTGGAACCAGACAAACTTGAGTTTAGACACTGGCCCTGCCCCTTACCAGCTGTTTGACCCCAAGCAAATGACTTGCTTGCTCTGAGCAGTTTCTGCATCTGTAGAAGGAAGATAATAATGGTGTCCTGTACAATGGCAGCTATGAGGGCTAAATGAGCAGAAGCTCCTCAAATTTAGGTTGCTTTGCAATCTGTAAAGAGCTACAGGAATGCATATGATAAAGACGTTGTGAGCAGGTGGTACAGAAAAGATAAAAGTAAAACCAGCAAAACCTGCAAACAAGTAATAATTAAACGTTAGGGCACACAACAGCAAAGAAGCGAAAGAACTTTCATCGAGTATCTTTATGTTAAGAAATCTGATTTTGTTTTTAAGTGTTTGATACATCTTCAAGAAGAAAACATCATAAACCACAAGTACAGCCATCAGAACTGCATGGTAAATACTGAGAAATACAGATATGTAAACAAAATTCCCGGCTATACCAGATAAATTGAAAGCGGGGATCGGTTTTATACAGGAGCTTATTTACCAACAATTAATCTCATAAACACCATGACAATGACAGTAGTCATAGCTACTATTTGTTGACTGTACATTTATATCAAGCACTTTACACACATATCTCATTTAATCCCTACAACAGCCTTATGAAACAGGAATCATCACACCTTTTCCATCAACAAGGAAATAAAAGCAAGAGGCTTTCCCAAGGGCATACACAGCAAAGGACGTGAAGTACAAACCCAAAGTTTACTCAAAAAGGGCAAGTAATTTTGCTCCCCAGATTTCGCCAACCTTGCGAACATTTCTTCTTCTAAGCAACGTCATGTGCCTCTGAATGTAAGCATTTGACCCAGTTACAGTTCATCCTTCCGGTCAACATAAACTTTTTTCTTTCTACCCAGAAATGCTCTTTCAGCATCAACTTCCTTCATCTGCCTGTCATTTCCTAGTTCCTCAGAAAAATCCTCTTCATTTCCCTCTTCTTCAATTTCCCAGAGGTCATCCTCCCTCTCCTCCTCCTTTCCCCTTTTCTTCTTGGCTTCTTCTTCCTGTGTTCTTTTTTCCATCTCTTCAAACAGCTCTCTCCATTGCTCCTCTACATCCTGTTTAGAATGTGCAATTTCAAAATAATTTACAGATGCTATAAACAAAGCTAACCCACTTTAGAAATGTCTAGCATCTTCCCACACTCTTAATGATTTCTGGGACAATGTTTATTTACATACAAATTTTCAAATTTGTACAAATTATTCATACAAATTATGTGTGGAGTGAAGTGTGTATGTCATTTGTTCATAAATAAAATTGGTTCAGATTCAACAAACATTTACTGAATGCCTACTGCTTTGCTAAACTTGGTGTGGGACAAACAGCAATGTGTGAGGTGTTACTAGTCTCACTTTCTAGAAGGAATATGAGGTCCAGACTGATTAAATAATTTGCCCAAGCTGTATAGCTTGTGAGTGGCAGAACTAGAATTAGAAACCAGCTTTTCTGGCTCTTAGTCTGGCCCTCTTTCTGTTACATCACAGTAACACAAGGAACTCTTTGAATTTGCTTTTCAGCTGTGACCAGTAAAACCTTGCATTAAGTCAGAAATGGGACCCCTTCTGAGTTCTCTGATGTGTTCATCCAGGCCCAAGAATTTGATCCCTAGGACCTTCTTCATAGATGTTCCTATTCAGAGGGGCCTTAAAGAAAGGACACACAGTAGAAACTCCTTCAGGTCTCTAATCCTCACCTAGAGCATCTGGGACAAGAGGTCTTTTACCCCGTCTTGGAGGACAAAGCTAGACTGAGAACCATGAAGGCTGGGGCCAGTTACAATCCTTCTGGGGGCAAGTGCTTGACATCTTGTTGTGTTCCCCACATTATTAGGGGGAAAAGATCTCTCTTTCATTTTCTTCTGCCTGGAAAGCACTCATCACCAGTAATGTCTCTATTTCTTTACTTCCCTCTCACTGCTCTATTCACGTATCTGTTTCCACCCTCCAGTGTTTGCCAAAACTGCTCTAACCAACTCCACCAACTCCTCAACTCCACCTGGACCTACAACAATCCACTGAACCTATCTCCTCTTCATTACACCTCCACCAACTCATGTCCTCACTTTTCTCCTTTCCTTATTTTTGTGTGATCAATCTTTTGCAGACATCCTCCATTCCTTGCCCTTCCCTCCCTTGATTGGGAAAACCCTCAACTCTGGTTAAATCCAATCCCCATTCCTGCACCGAAGCAGAGAAAGTAGCTAGAGAAAACAATAAAACCGAGATGATTGTTCTCATTTTAAACTCATTATGACTAAACTGAAGTGAGAGCCCTTAAGTCCTAGTCGGTGAGCCCACTATTTTTCTGTGGTTGCCTCACTCTCCAGCTTAGATAACTATTTCTCACCTGCTTCTTCTCCTCAAACTTTCAACACATCTTTCCCAATCTCATGCTAAGTTGTTGGCCTTACTTCCTACTTCATAATCATTAGAAATTTTCCATTTACTCTGCGGCAGCCATGGAGATATGCCACTTGGATTGTTCTTGAAGAAGAACTTGTCGGTCAGTTGTGAGGAATGCAGTGAGTTGATAGCTTGCAGCTGCAGCACCTGGGGATCCATTGAAGCATTTGAACCCAGGACATGCTGTTCCAAAGCAGCCCCCTGCCAGTGGCTGAGTGTGGCCATCTGGCCATTTCCAAAATGGAACTCCCCCACACTCAGTCTTCCCACTGGAGCCCTGCTGAGCTGGCGAGACTTTCTCAGAGCTGCACTGCACTTGGCAGCAATTCCTACACAGTCCTCCATCTTTCACAGATGTTAGACTCTTCTGCCTATTCCTGTACTCTCTACCCTTCTTCTTGCCCAGGCATTATCCCCAATAAATCTACATTTCTAGCTCCATCTTGATGTCTGCTTCCAGAGACTCCAACGGACACATGCTCCTACCACCACAGCTACCACCTGCTTGTATCTATTCTCATGTAGTCATCCTTTACACCTGTGATAGCGAATGAAATGTCTGCACTCCTGTGGAAAGCTAACCTATCTTCTTGGGCAACAAATCTCAACCACTCTCACATTCTCAAGAACATTGCTCCAGAAATTCTTCTCTTTCTTTCCTATATTATTTCACTCTTTATTGGAGCATTCCCATTAGCATACGAGTAGGCAGGAAGCTCTCTATATAAAAAAATTTGACCAACATACATTTCCCTTTACGTACCACCCCCTTCTCTCTACCTTTTTTACAGCAAACGATCTCAAAAGACTGGTCTATACCTCCCATTTCTTGTTCTTCCATTCTTCCTTGAACCCATTTTTGCTATAATCCCATATTTCTTACCTAGTCATTCCTGTGAGTTTTGCTTTCAGAGTGAATCTAGAACTTGAGCACTTCCCTTTACCTCGACCACTACCACCTGCTTCTGCTGTGTTCCACTATGGTCTTTTTTTTATTCCCATAGTCTTTTGCAACACTGCAGCCAGTGTAATATCTTAAACTGTGAGCATATCACTCCTCTATTAAACATGGCTCCATGGGCATTTTACTCAGGCATATGGTCCCAACTACTCTTGTTCTCTCTCACTCAGTTCTAGTCACACTGGCCTTACTGCCTCTTGAATAAGCAAGTTATGCTCCTACTTCAGGAACTTTGCATTTGCTGTTCTCACTACCTAGAAGGCTTTTCTTCTCCAGATATCTGCATGGCTTGCTCCTTACTTCCTCCAAGTCTCTTAAATCTCACTTACTCATTGAAGTCTGCCTTGACCACCTCTATTAAAAGAACGAAGTCTTCATGATCACAGTCCACTCTATTATTGCTTTATTGTTCTGCATCATTTACCTCACCATCTCACTAATATATATTTACTTCTTCGTATGTTTCTTGTTGGTCTCCCTTAACTGAAGGTAAGCCCCCTGAAGGCAGAAACTTCTGTTTTATTTCACTGATACATCCCCAGTAATTATAACAGTGCTGTGAACAAGCACTCAACAAGTATTTGTCAAGGGAATGTATGGCTTAATAATAATAGGTACCCATGTTGAGCACTTACTATATGAGAGGAACTTATAAGATAGTTGTTACCATCATTCCCAATTTAAAGATGAGGAAACCAAAGACCAGAGAGGTTAAATAACCTTTCCAATATCATACAGCTAATAAGTGATAAGGCCTAGATTTGACCCTAAGCAAATCTAGCTCTAAAATTCATTCTCTTAACCAATATGTAATATTGCCTCAACAAAACAATATCAAATGATAGCCCAAAGTAAAAGCAAAACAAAACCAGACTAAAAAGTACACAAAAGTCTAATAATTTTTTCCCATGGTGAGTACTTCAATGCTTCTTTCTAAGTGTTAAGTATCAAAGTTCTCTAAAAGTTTTGTGTGTGTATGCCTGTGCTTTCCTGGCACCCTAAGCATGAGCTTAGGCTGCCTGTTGGGTAATCCAGCGCTGGTCAAAACCTGTTTGGATGGACCTTCCTGCAGAACCAGGAAGTCAGGATGGAGGGTGTCACCATCATGGAGCCATTGTCCCAAATATCACTCCACCCATAAAATAGTCCCAGGAGGGCAGGAACCTGGTAGACACCACGAGCACCTCCCTTCTTCCTCCAAGTCATCCATCAGACATGGGTTCAGTGGCTCCCTTCCAACTCACCACACTGAGCAGGGACAGTGACGCAGAAGGAGAGTGAGTTCAAAAGCAACAAGGTAAAAGCTGTGTGTGACCTCGGACAGTTTACATATACTCTCTGAATCTCAGTGCCTACATGTGAAAAATGGGAATAATATCTGTCTTGCTGGGTTGTTTTAAGGGCTAAGTGGGATAACTTTTGGAAAGTGCTCACAGAGTTAAGTACAAAGCTGTGGCTGTCCAATGAATGTGAGTTCCTTTCCCCACCTCACGGCCATGTGGTCAGCAAATAAGACAATGACTGTGAGGCTGATTTTTCAAATGCAAAGCACGTTGTACCAATGAGGAGTCAGACACCTGGAATTCAGGGCGGGGAAATGTCTTACTTTTCTTATTCCCCAGGTCTTATTTCCAACCTCTTCAGCAACTTTTTCATCGTTCGTAAGAAGGAAATTGTCAAAGATGCTGCCTGACTTCACCTGTTGAAATGAAAGCAATGGGATTATTAGAACCAGGTCATAGGGTTTAAAAAATCACCTGGGGCCTTGCTAAATGTAGATTCCCAGGCCACGGGAGCTTTTACTCAATAGTTAAGGTGGATGAGGAAGTACAACAGTGATTAATAATACAGAGGGTTCAGGATGCTGTACCACCTTGGCTGATCCACTCTAGAAGGAAGTTAACTTACTGTTTCCTGAGGGTCTGTGCTCCTCAAGCTTCTGACCTCTTTTTAGAGGGTTGGGAAGAACTTTTCAACACTCTACTGGGCCCCAAATTGCAACCCAGAGGCTCTTGTCTCAGCTCAGATTGGTAGTGCTGACTGCTGATGCCACTGACAAATGCCCTTTTTTAAGGTTCTCTCCTAATGTAATCAGAAAAACTAAAAGAACACAAGGAACAGAAAAGGAGTGCTAGCAGAATTTAGATTCTCTACCATATTTCTCTATTTTCATAAAATAACATATTTAGTATTTACAATTAAAGGAAAAGATGCATTCATATATGTGGTATATAATCATTTCAGTCTGATTTAAGGATATAAAGGAACAGAATCAAAAGAGCACAACGTCACGGAGTCATACAGACTAGCTCAACCACATACCAGCTGTGTGATTTTGGGCAAGTCACTCAACTCCTCTGAGCCTATTTTTGTCATAAGAAAAGTATTGAAAATAATCACCCTGTAACAGTATTGTCATGTAAGTTAGAAATAATAAATGTAAAGCATAGTGTCTGACAATAATAGTCAATAAATGGTAATAGTTACTATCATGTACTTTCAGTATCTGGGTGTTTCAGAAGGAGCAAGTGGGGCGTCATTCTGTGTGTGCGTGTTTTGTATTAGCAGTATGTCAAGCAAATCAGCAAGTGAATTGTATGGGAGCAGTTGTGTGGCCAAGAGATAGTTTGCAGCATGAGTTATCGTATGTCCCTCCTCCAGGATTTGAAAAGATGTTTTTGTTTTGTTTTTAAATAAGAAAGACTTTATTTGGCTTACATCATCCTACCAACCCTGCCTCGAACATAAAAATAAATAACAAAATAGCCATTTTGAATACAAATTCTTATTTTGCTCTGAGCCATTTTAAAGAAGGGTTCAATAATTCTTTGTGTAACTTCAAGATTTTTTGTAAATCTTTCTGATTTTTTTCTCTTTTGAGCTTATTTGTTGCCTCTTCGCCTTTCCGTGCTCTTATAAGAAATGCTCCTAATTGCCCCTGCTCTCTGCAGTGCCCCCTTAGCTCCGTGCCTGTTACACGAAACTCATGGCTCTGCCCCCAACTAAGAATCAGGACCTGAGGGTCCGTCCTGAAACTTCCTAAAACTTATAGAGGAGGGACCTTGGTGTTCTCACATCCTCTCTGTGCCTCCATGTTTTCATCCGGAAAATGGAAGAAAATACAGCTTCCTTGCTTTCTTATACAGTTCTCAGAAAAGGACATGTGGGAAAGAGCTTTTTTAGACTGTAAAACCTAAACTGTTCATTCACTGAAAGTTATCTGGTGTCCTGTGCTACCCCGCTAGGACCATAAAATGAAAAGTGTATAGGTCTGGGTGCTTATCACCTCTGGGATCTTGGCAAATCAAGTCCCCTTTTCGAACTCTCCCAGCCTCACAGGGCTTGACACAGACCATATGACGTAAGGGATGTCAACATGCTTTGCACTGTGGCTAGGCTATGCTCACTGCATTATGGAGCCCCAAAGGTAAGAGAAAGAATTTTCTTTGTTTGTTGCCATCTCCTCCCAGTCTCTGTCTTGATGAAAGAATGCAATTACTTCTGAGCAAAAGGAAGGAAGGAAGGAAGGAAGGAAGGAAGGAAGGAAGGAAGGAAGGAAGGAAGGAAGGAAGGAAGGAAGGAAGGTCAAAACAGAGCAGGAAGGGTCAGGGACTAGGCCAGAAAGTTAACCAGATTAATAGGCTAAGACAGACCATGTGGGCAACTGTGCTTACAGAGCATCTGAAGGCTGGAAACCTGGGTTGGGACAGGGCAGCTAAGGGAATTCCTGCCCATTTCCACACTGAGAGTCACTAGGCTTTTCCAACAAGGTATCGAGATCCTGTGGTAAACTGGATGTGCCTGGTTGGCTGAGTGTGTGGGGTTGGGTAGGACCTGTGAGTGCCAGATCCAATTAGAACTCAGACGAAAAAGATGCTTGCAAGGGTGATGACCCCATTGTGCAGAACTATGTCATCAGAGAAAAAAATGGTAAAGAGATAATGCTGGAGTTTCAGAAATGCGGTCTCTCAGGCTTCAACCCAGACTTGCTGGGTCAGAATTTACATTTTAATAAAATCTCTGAGTGAATGGTATGTACTTTGAGAAACATTCCTTCTGCATGATGTAAATTCTCAAATAGGAAGGTATGCCTGCTTAGAGAGATCGATAGAACTCAGAGCAATTAGCACCAAATGATTTTAAACTTTTGTAGATAAATAAAGAAACAGTTTAAAATGTGTACCTTGATGATTTCAGTGAAAAAGAAAACCCCAGTGCATCGTAAGGAAACAATCAGATTAGGCATATTAACATGACCACATATTTTTACAAGATGTAGAAAGTCCCTATTATTTAAGAAGAGATAACTGAAAAGAGATAACAATGGAAACTTGTGCAAACTCTATCCACATTCTTCAGATAACAAAAGAGATGATTTAATGATAAAGGAAGAGAATAGAAAGAGCACAAGTCATGGAGTCATACAGACCAGCTCAACCACATACTAGCTGTGTGACTTTGGGCAAGTGACTCAACATCTCTGAGCCTATGTTGTCATAAGAAAAGTATTGGAAATAATCACCCTGTAGCAGTATTGTCATGTAAGTTAGAAATAATATATGTAAAGTACAGTGTTTTCCTTCCTTCCTTTCTCCCTTTCCTTCCTTCTCTCATGAACCTTCCTGTGCATGTGGCAATTTATGTACACCGTCTCCTTGCACTCCCATGCTGGTCTCACTGAGCCAGGAAACTAAGAAAGTAGAAATAAATAAGGTAGAAGTGGATAAACCAAGAAAGCTTCAAATAGGAGGTGTCTGTCTAAGACACCCTCGGTGACCCTGAACTGTAGAAAGCACTGGTCAGGGACGGAGACTTCCCTGGCCACAGAACCATCCAGGACACACCCAAGGACAAGTGGCTGCAGTTTCTAGAGAACATGCTCTTGGGAATGTCACTTGGCATTGCTGAGTCTCAATTCTCTCAAATGTAAAATGGAATAACAATAAGGAACAGCAATACTTACTTTACAGAATTGTGAGAATTAAAGGATGTAATAGAGGTCAAGCACTGACCCCAGGCCAGTATTTAACAAAAGTGAGTTCCCTGCCTCTCCAAGGCAATTCTAAGACTAGGTAGATTGCAGTTTCTAAGAGGCCTCCTGAGCTAAGGCCTTCATGCTGGGGCCTGTGTTTGAGGTGTTCTCTTTTCTCCTGAGTTAGGGAAGAATCCTCCGCGTCTTCAATAACAGATCTCAGGAAAGAGAGGGATAGAGAGAACTCTAGAAATCTTGAGCATATGAGCCTTCCCCTTTCCCTTCCAATCAGAGCTAGGAAAGAGCAATGGCAAAGAGAGGGAGGCTAGGTCAGGATTTGTCATCATGGCTGGGACAATCTCCCCCAATATCTGTCTGTGGATCTTTAATATTTCAAAGTTTTATGACATCTCTGGTTCTATTCTACCTCCAGACACACCCCCAAGAATCATATGGGATCAGCAGAGCAGTGTAAAGTATTGGACCCCTGAAACTGGCCTTGGAAAGGCCTGCATTCAGATCCCAGCTTTTCTGCTTACCAAATATGTCTTCGGGCAAGTGACTGAACTTTTCTGAAATTCAGTTTTCAAATTTAGAAAATAAGAGATCTCATAGTGAGAATTAAATGGCATTTGCAAATTCTCTAATATAATACTTGGTACATGATAGAGACTCAATGCATTTTAACTATTATAATTATTAGGATGA
Source organism: Desmodus rotundus (assembly GCF_022682495.2). NCBI lineage: Eukaryota > Metazoa > Chordata > Mammalia > Chiroptera > Phyllostomidae > Desmodus > Desmodus rotundus. Next base: position 34,460,279 of record NC_071389.1, read on the forward strand.
ATATACCATACTTTTTGGACTATAAGACACACTTTCCCCCAAATTTGGGGGGAAATGGGGGTGCATCTTATAGTCCGAATGTAGCTTACCTGGCTCTCTGGGGTGGGGGGCTGAGGTGGAATGGGGATTTTTTTCCTATTTTCCTCTTCTAAAACCTAGGTGCGTCTTATGGTCCGGTGACTCTTATAGTCCAAAAAATACGGTAATTAACCCCATCTTAAAGATAAGTGGTTTGAGGCTTAGAAAAATCAAGAACTCATTCAAGGCTTATGATTTCCAGACTGGAGCTCTTTCCACTTTATGGAAACTTTAGAGGGACTGTTGATCAGTGAGTTTGAGCCCAGAGAGCTTTACCTGCCAAAGGTCCAGGCCAAGAACACTGATGTTATAATAGTGACAAATGGTAGGTCAGGCTTATATTCAGGGTTGTCCATTTCTGGATGAATTCACTCCCCCTGGTAACGGATTGTCAATGATTCGAGATTTCCATTGTCCCTAAGCAAAGAAACAAGAACGAACATGGCATTAGTGATTTTTTTTTGTCCTTCTCAGGCAATCAAAAAGACCAATTAATTTATAAGGACAATTGTGTATTAGAAACAAGGATTCAGAGCAGGATTCCTGGAACTTCCTTCCCTTTCTTCGAGCTAATGCGCAAGACTTTTCCAAGTTACCCTGTCTATCCAGAGGGAACCAACAAGGTGGCAGAGGCCCACTCTGAGCCCAGGCCCACTTCTCTGCGTAAGTTTGTCCATGAAGTTAAGAAAACGCAGCTTCACAGGGAATACCATCTAAGGACTCCGGCACTTGGGGCCAGTCTCTTCCTGGTGTGCAGCACAGGAAACTGTGGCCAGAAAAAATCACGCTGCTTCCGTCAGTTTTACCTCTGGACCACTTGATAGGTGATTCCTTTAGTTCCTCCTCACTTCTGTCTGACATGAGTTCAGGAGTTAGAACTTAAAAATAAGCACCCTCATGCCCCAACACCTTAGGCTCACGCATGTGCTGTGCTTTTCCTTTCTGGGCCATTTCTGAGACTTCTGATTTCTGACCCCAGGCCATTTCCTTTTTTGACCGTGTTCCTTTGGCAGCTTTTTGCCACCCTGGACGACAGCCTAGGGCTGCCTGAACCTCTGCCTCCCAGTGTTGACCTTCAGCAGCCAACCCTCTCCCAAGTAGGCCCAGCCTTGAGCTGGGGCGGTGGGGGGCACAACCACAGGATCAGAGTTTCTGTTTTATAAGTCAAAATTTCCATCTCTTCTGTTTTATTTCTCATACCTATTGGAGAGAGAGACCCCTCTCACCTTATACTGCAGGTTTGGTATCAAAGGTCCTCCCCACTCTCCATCCATCACCTCATTCCAGGCATCTGGCTTCTTGGCGTCTGGGACTGGAATGTACTCAAAGTCCTCCTGAAACCAGAAAAGACCCTGGAGTTCAGGCTACCTGTCACTACTGAACCCATTAAGCAGAGACAGGGATTGAATCTTTATGGCGCTTTACTCAGATGGTCGGCGATCTGAGAAGATGGTGGGTTCATACCCTAACAGACCATCTTAAATTCCATTTTAAAATGGCTCTTTTAATAAGCAGAACAAAGGGTAGGTAAGGGGTTTGGAATTCATGGAAAAGTTAATTGGATTAAAAAAACCCAACTTCAGCACTCTCACCCTGAGCAGTGGTCTTAAGCTGTGCCCCAGGCAGTGGTCTTTAGCTGTGTCTTGGGTGGTGGTCATCTCACCCTGGAGCACAATGGCTCAGGTACCATCTTGAGTTGCTTGTAGTCCTCCTGAGGAACAAAGGTGGAACTGCTTATGGTCTCCTGGAGTCAGGGTGGGTCACACCTTCAGTTCCTGGAACAAAGCTTTTACATGCATTGATTACTAAGCTTATTAGCCGTTACTTAAAATAAAATTTTGCAACTCTGAAGTCCCCTATCACTCCCAGTCCTAAAGTGAAATGTTTCTCCATGAGGACAGATGGGTAAGCTGGGATGAAACTGGGATTCAGAATATAGTCAGGCTGGACCTGTCCCCCACCCCTGCCACCCTCCTGTCCTCACCTCTATGAAATCCCAGTTCAGAATTCTGCAAACAAACCCAATACAGGAGAGAAAAGCCTTTAAGCAACTCCAGCCCTTTCTCAAGTTCACTATCACACTGACCTTGAGTGCTTTAAGCTCAGATAAGATGGGAATTTCCCTTGTTTCTGACCCTCCTTGTCCCCCAATCATGTGCCCTATTGTCAGAACAGGTCTTCTAGCCAGGGTCCCTCTTCCTGAAGGCCTCGCTCGGTGATCTATCTTGCACTGCAGCCTGCTCCCAGGCGTGTATCAGCCCTTCCTTGTACCCCAGGTCCCTTCTATTTCCCAAGACAGTCACAAAGAGCCTACCCCAACTTCCATATTTCTTCCACTGTGAAGCCTCCAAAGTTTTGTTCTACCTGGACGTTCTCCTTGGTGCTGACCATTTGCCCAGATTGACTGAAGGCTTCAACGCCCAGTCCAATAGATTCAGCAGCATTACAACTTGGAAAGTTCCCTGGTTGCTGGGCTCTCTCAATCCCTTGGTGATTCTTGAGACATAATAGTCAGCACCTATGCTGGAGGCTATTGTCTTGACAGAGCCCTGCCTATCTAACTATTGAATATTTTCCATCCTCTCCAGGTTCAGTCAACAGGGAGCATAGAGACCTGCAACATCTCTCCTCTCCCCTAGGCCTTCCGCCAACCCTGACAGCAGGTGCATGGTCCTCACCAGGACGTTAGTCTTTCTTTTTAAAGATTTTATTTATTTATTTGTTTATTTATTTTTAGAGAGAGGGGAGGGAGGGAGAAAGAGAGAGAAAGAAACATTGATGTGTCATCAACTGGTTGCTTCTTGTATGTCCCCAACTGACCCAGCTGGTAACCCAGGCATGTGCACTGACTGGGAATCAAACAAGCGACCTTTCGGTTTGTAGGCCAACACTCAATCCACTAAGTCACACCAGCCAGGACAGTAGGTTAGTCTTGATGCCCTGAGCCTGCTTTCTGGGCCTGGAAGAAACCTAGCCCTTAATTTTCCCATGGTGCTCAACCCCTAGTCACTTCACTTGGTCATCTGCCTTAATTACCTAGTCACAATTCCTTCCCCCTGAAATTGGAGCCCTTTGCTGAATCCCTGATATGTAGTTGGTCCACTGCCCGCCTCTCTGCAGGTCTCTCCTTAGGAACTGTATTTCAGCTTCAGGGCCCCATGCCACCCCTTGCTGAACCCTGAGCATGAGGCTACTTCTACTCTGCATGAGGCTGCTTCTGCTCTGACCTGTGAAGTAGCAATGCTGTAGGCGAGACCCTTCATGGCCTGGCTCCAGCAGACCATTACAACCTCATCTCCCACCACTCCCCACCTTGACCTTTATGCTCATGAAATACTAAACTGCTGGTTTCAGTTCTTCACAAAGTCCTGTTACTTTCCACGAACTGTTGAGCCTTTGCTCTTGCTATTCCCTGGGTGTGGAATATCTTCCCTGTAATCCAATTTCCCACTTCCTTCTTGTGAATTCACATTTGAAATTCAGTAAATTAACATTTAAATGCTGTATATTAAGGACTTCCTACATATCTGGCACTATACTATGTATATGAATAACTCATTTAATCTTCACAGAACCCTTTGCACACAAGTGTTATGATAACCCCTGCTTGTGAAATTGACTTTCACAGCAATGTGTTCCTTGCCCAAGGTCTAACTGTTAAAGTTGCAGTCTCACAATTAGTAAATAGTGGAGTTCAGATTCACACCTATATCTATTTGACCCCAGAGTCTGTTTTCAAATCCAAGCTTAACCCAGACACTCAGGCATTGCCTCCTCCTTCCCAGACCATCACCTGTACCCCAACTTAGGTTGTTAGAGCCTTTTTAGGGGCTCCCACAGGATTTGGCTTCCCTGACTCTCAGCACTAATTATGCAGTGTGAACTTCCTCTGTGTACTTACCTGCATTCCCTAATAGATTCTGAATCCCAGGAGCATTCTCAGTCATTGGATTGTCCTATTCCTATCCATATCCAGTACATCTTTCTAGTGGATGATTATGAATCAGTGATATACTCCACACATACAACCTATCAATACTTTTGGAGTCTTGGTTCTACTTGGTTTAAATCTTGGTTCTACTGTATGTGTGCTTGGGCAAGTCACTTCATTTTCTAAGTGTCACTTTCCTTACCCATAAAATAGGGAACATAGCACACTGTTCACAGAGGATACCAGAAGGTCAAATAGGTCTTTACCAAATGTGAGTTGCTTCCCTCTTCTCTCCATGCCTTGTTGGGTAACAATATTTACCCGGATACCTCCTTGAGAGAATGGTGCCTCCAGTCTCCACTCGATTGTTCCCATCCCCACATCTGAATCCCCACCTGCTTCCCAGTCAAATACCCTCTGACCTCAGGTTTCTTATCTTCAGGATCCTCTATTTGCAGAAGTTCATCCCATTTCCTTGGTTTCCGGGCATAGGGGTCTTTTATCTTCCTTGGAGGCAAGAAGTTCCAGTCTTCCTCCAGATCCCCAGCTGCTACTTGCTTGTTGTCAATTTTGTCCTCATAAGTCGCATTGGGACGGATGATCAGGGTGTATAGGTGAGTGTCTTTATTGATCTGGAAAGGGAATAGGGAGTATTTTAGTTCCATGTTGGACATCTTTAGATCTCAAGCATTAAATGCACCACCTAACATAGACCCTCAGTTCCTGAAAGGCACCCCCCACACATTCACAAACACAAACACGCTTCACCACACCCCTTATCCCATTTCTCTGGTTAACCCAGTAGAGACTCTGAGTAGCATTCTCCTGAGTACATACTCCTCTGGCTTCCCCTAGCTCCCATCCTTCTCTAAATCACGGCTCTGGTCATTCTCTCATCTTGTCTGCTTTTCTTTCTGTCTCACTAGACTGTGAGCTTCTCAGTGGTAGGGCCCATGTCTGATTTATCTGTCGTGCCTGCAGCTTCTAGGACAAGGCCTACCCTACCCTAGAGGAGGACCTCAGGGAGCCTCTGTGGAGAGAGTAGAGAAGAGGAAGAATGTACAACCCCCATACAGTCTTGTTGCGGAAGGCCGCGAGCCAGGGCACAAGATCTCCAATGACCCAGGCCCTGTGGGCTTCTCTAGACTTAGTTCCCTCCTCAGCCCCGCACTCGGCCTGCACCAAACTTTTTGCAGTGCCACTCTTTCTTAGGTCTTCGTGACCTTCCTCATGCGATTGCCTCTCCCAGGAAATCAACCATCCCTAAAATCATCACACTCCTTTACAAGACCAGCTCACGTCCTTCTTCCAAACTTCAGCACAGGGGAAATATCCTCTGGGACGCATTTCCTAATTCTCCAGATTGGCTTCCTATGTGTTTCCATGGACCCTGATCACACTAGGTTGTCACTCTCCTTTGCTTGACTCTTCACTTCACTGGACTGTGAGTTCTGTGAAGTTAGGGCCATGCCTCGCTCACTCCATTCCCAGCCCAAGGGGTTGGCATTCGGTGAATGCTTATTGAGTTATTGATGAAATCCAGCTACTATCCTCCAGCCAGCTTAGGTCTTTCTATCCTGACGTTACTAAGGTAAACCCACCCCTAAGAAATTTTTAAAAACTTTTTCAATTACAGTTGACATTCAATATTATTTTTTATTAGTTTCAGGTGTGCAGTATAGGGGTTAGACAATCATATAGTTTACAAAGTGCTCCCCCTGATGTTTCCAGTACCCACCTGGCACCACACATAGTTACTACAATATTATTGGCCATACTCCATATACTGTACTTCACATCATGGCTAGTTTACAACTATAAATCTGTACTTCCCAACCCTTCACCTTTTTCACACAGTCACCTCTGGCAACCTGGAGTCTGTTTTCTGTGTCTATGAGTCTGTTTCTATTCTGTTTGTTTGTATTGTTCTTTAGATTCCACATATAAGTGAAATCATCTGGCATTTGTGTTTCTCTGACTTATTTTACCTGGCATAATACTGCCTAGGTCCATCCATACTGCCTCCAATGGTAAGACTTCATTATTTCTCACCCCCATTTTTAAGCCTAGCATTTCCCACTTGCCTCTTCCTTTCCAAAATCTAGCAGTGGGACCTAGGCCATGCCAACCATTGTTCCAAGAAACAACCTTGTATGTCTTCCTAGACTTTTGGATCAAGTGCTCCTATGCGAACTTCTATAATTGACAGCACTTTTCTAGGTCTATTTTCTAATCTGTAAAATGGAGATAATAGTATTTCATTTATAGGGGTTTTGTAAGGTTTAAATAACGTATATTAAAATGCTCCTTCTTCCCCCAAGCTGAGAACCAGGCCACATACTCACCCTGCACTTGATGGTCTTGTTGTTCTCATGGTATTTCCCTTGGTAACGAAGGATGGCCTGTACTCTGTTGTTGCCAAAGCCACAGATGTCAGGGCCTGGAAATTAAATCCCAATGCATGATTTTACATCACTTTTAGGCAGTTTGCCTGGTCTGAGGCCAAAACAGACAGCCTGTGTATTAATCAGGGTTCCAATAGGAAATAGCATGCTCAAATTTAGGATTATTTGAGGAGAATTTAATAAAAGATCTATTTACAAAGGTGGGGGCAGGGCATGAGAAAACTTAAGGAATGGGTCTGTGCTCTGGGCTAGCAACAGTAGGGCTTCCTCGAAGCCTGAGCAGGTGAGGAGGAGTAGTTACCAGAGCCCGGAAGAAAAAGAGCCCTGTGGAGAGGGCAGCAGAAGAGAAACAGTTGAGGGACACATCTCTCTTCCCTCCCTCTGATCTACCAGGGTTCCCGCGGACCACACCCAGCTGGAAGCCCCTCCTGGGGCAGATATTTTAATTCCCACAAGTAGGCACTACTATCTCCGTGTTTAGCTGGGAAAATTGCGGCTCAGAAAAGTTAAGCACCTTGCCCAAATTCAAACAACTAATAAGAACCACTGTCGATGGAGGGATAGGGAGAAAAGGCTTACAACTGTAATTGAATAACAATAAAAATTAAAAAAAAGAATCATTGCCGAGATTAAAATTCAAGCTTACCTAGGAAGAGCCTGAGATTCTTTTTGCTTTGTGAAAACTTTAGAGAGAGATGTTGATCAGTGGCTCTCAGCCTACAGAGCTTAACTTGACAAAGGTCCAAGAATAGGTTTTAACCTAGTTTTTCAACCCCGCCTCTGATGTTATTGCTCTCTCTAACTTAAAGACTCACACACAGATGTGCTCTAGCCACACTAGTCAGTACTGTTCTTCAGCTTGCCTTTGAATTTCACGCTTCTGAGCCTTTTTGCACATCGTTTCCTTTGCCCTCATTACATTTCCTTCATCTCCTACTTATTAAAATCTAACTCATTCTTCAAAGAACAATTAATTCCTCCTCCCGGAAGCCCCAGATGAACTGAGTCATGCCATCTCTTGTGATCTCAAAGCAACTCAGCAACACCTTTTTTCAAAGTATGTCTTTCTTTTTGCCTTTTAAAAAATTACTCACATGCCTGTATCCCCACCAAAAAGACAGTGAAAGGGTGGAACAGAAAAATCACAGGCTTTAAAGCCAGACAGACCGGGTTCAAATCCTGGCTTCCCACTGACTCACCTTGGTCAAATCTCTTGCCTTCGTTTCATCATCTGTAAAATGGAAATGATAACAGCCCAAACTTGTTGGGTTGTTTAGCATTGAATACATAGCATTCACATGAAAAAAAAATCACATTTAAAAAATTATTTCTAATTTTTCTACTACAACTACCATGCACATACTTATAAATGCCTTGTGAGACCAGTGGATTTGGAAGAAAAGAGAGATGGGCAAAGCCACACATTTTAGATGCCAGAGTGCTCAATTGCTCTGAATATCAAAGAAATAGAAAGTTGAAAGAGAGAGAGAGAGAGAGAGAGAGGAAGGAAGGAAGGAAGGGAGGAGGGGAGGGAGGAAGGAAGGGAGGGAGGGAGTTGGGGGGAAAGGAGATGCAGGCAGAAAAAGAGCAAAGGGGCTGAAGAGAAGGATCTGGACAAGGCCTGGAAGAGATAGATCGGAAGCTCCATGAGCAAAGAAAGAAATGTTTAGAGAGAATTTTAAGAAAATGTTGCTGTATGACATGTAGTATAACCCTTCCCTCTGACCCTGTTCAAAAATGTTCAGTAAAATCAACATTCTTCATTTGTGCTTTGGGAGTTGGATTAGTTGTTGTTTGTTCGTATTTAATAGCAACCACATTAAGACTGGATTCAAGTTTGGAGCTCAGTCAGAGCTGGATTGCCTCAAGGAAGCCTAGAGACACATCGAGGTTACATATGCAACACTGGACATTTTCCAGATGCTTGATAAAGGTGATCCCTGACCTCCTGTGCTTTTCTCTCTCTGAGGGCAGGAACCTCCTTCAGAGCACAAAGGGTTGTAATAGTTACATTGGAAAGTGTCTACAGTTAATGACCCCTTTCTCCTTTTCTGAAAACTGGAGCCTTCTTTATATCCTGTGCCTCTCCACCTCTTTGGTCTATTTATATTAACATTTAAATTTAGAGTCGCTTTTTTTCCGGCCTTTGAAGAGTTCTCCAACATAGAGGGGTAGAGCTATCACATTAGAAATTTCCTGTTTCAGGTCATCTTGAGCCTTTTTGACATCTGCAGCTGCTCTCTTTAAGCCTCCCAGGCTGCCAGGGACTGCTAGCAGAGGGCTTACCAAACGTGATGTAATACTCAGATTCTGAATGCATGTCTTCCTGGTTCAGAGTGTTGGGAAACAGTTTCACATACCCGCCACCACAGTCAATGCCTTGCTCGTGTTTCACCGAAAACTGAACCACCAAGGTCTCGTTCTCGTTGCTGAACGGCTTCCACCTGGTTGAGAGGGCATACAATTTGGCATCTTCACTGGTCTGGAGACCTGGTGGCAGAGAGCACAGAATCCTGCAGCTTATATACACAAAGAGCAGCCAGAGAGACCCAGCACTTGGCCTCACCAATCTCTGGCACTTTTTTTATACACCTACTGTGTGCCAGGGGCTGTGCTGGATAGTTTGCACACATTATCTTTTTCAAGCCTCAGAGCAACCCTACAAACTGGGTATTATCTCCACTTTACAAATTAGGAGTCTGAGTCATGCGGAGGTGAAGTGACCTGCCTGGGGCCACATGGCTAACAACGAACTAAAATGGGATTTTAAGCCCTGTTTGATTTTTCTTTCTCCTATACCACACTGCCTCTGATCTTCAAGAGATAGTTGACTATGGTTTTGCAGCTTCGCAAAGCAAGGCCCTGTCTCTTCTGAGGCGCCCTGGGTGGCCAGAATCAGGCTCTGCCATGTGCAACTGCTGCGGTGGAAAGAGGCCCAGCACTGCCTCTTAGGACAAATAATAACCATTGCTCACATTTATTCAACACTTTCTCTTTTCATTCACATGCATTACTGTTCTTAATCCTCACGATAACCCCATGAGGTGGGCTCTACTAATATCTGCACTTAATCATGAAGTCACTGAGGCAATTTCTCTTGCCCAGGATCGCACAACCAGTCTATCCAATCCCAGAGCCCCCACACTAAGGCTTTACCTCTTCTTCCAGAGCATATCAGAGCTGTAAGGGATCTCAGGGCCTTTCTAGACTAACTACATTACTTTAAAGGCGAGGAAACCAAGCCCCAGAGAAGGGAAGTTACTTAGCCAAGATCATACAATCACAAATGACGGACATATAAGCCAAGTCACCTGATTTCCAGGCCAATGGTCTTTCCATTGTTCCCTGCTGTTGTCCATCTAACTGGTTATAACTCTGTGACTTTAACTCTCAGCCTCAGTTTCCTCAACAGCAAAATGTGGATAATTATTCCTACCTCATAGGTTTCCTGTGAAAGTAAATGGGCAAGATATGTGAGAAGTACTTTGTAACTGTCAACATAAAATGCAAGGGGCTATCGTTATTCATGCTTGGTGAGGGTCTTTCCTTCATGAAACTCTCTGTAATTCCCTGAATCACACTAGGCTGCAAGTAGGTTTATTTCAGACTCTTTGAATAAGTTTTAAGTTCCTGAAGAGCAGAGGCATCTTTACATTCCTAACATCTAAGACAAGGCCTTAGAAGAAATACCCAATAAATATGTGTTGAATTGCACAAAAGGACCACGCGTCCTGACTCAGATGTCTCTTGAGCGTTTATTGCACACCAGACCCTGGCTTAGCACTTTCGGGTCTAATATTGTGTTAGGAGCTGTCTGTGTTTCAAAGAGAACACTTACTTCCTCCAAAGACCTCTGATGAGGCTGAAGTAGCCAGAAGACTTCTCTGTAGGAGGGAGTGGGCACAAGGGAGAGACCACTGTAGGCAGACGACCAAGCTCTGAGTCTCCTCTCTATCAAACCTTGACATGTAGTCCAATGCAACCCCCACTCTCTCTGAGCTGCATTTGTTCCCAAGAGCCCTTCTAGAAAACCAGGGGGGACCTAATGAACCTGAACGGGATGAGATGTGAGAAGCAACCACCAAGAAATCAAACTGAGAGGGCATGGGCGGCTGTGCAGACTGCCTTCAGAATCACTTAAGCAGCAGACATCCCATGGGTTACTCAGGCTCCAATTCTCTCTCCTCTGGAAGCAATTTTCCAGAGTGGATTTAAATGAGATTTGAAATGCTCAAGCTAGTTCATAATTCTCCCTTTTAATAAACATGAAATTGAGATTCATAACAGTAGCCAGGAGAGAGAAGATGGGAAAGCACTCCAGGAGACAATCAAATAATTCTATTTATAGGACAAAAGCTTTCTCAGACAAAAAAATCCTTGCCTGCAGACCTTGCCCCAGGGCTCCTCCTCACCCCTTAATATCATTTGGCTCTTACAGCAGCCTGGTCCAATGAGCATGGCAGGTGATAATTATTATCTCCATTAAGGCTCAGAGAAGTGAAAAGACCTGTCGGAATGGCGCAGCTACTAAGTCATGGGAGTCTGCTCCACTCTCTGTTGTACCAAGCCGCCCTAGGGGAGGGCAACATTTGGAGGTTGTTAGTGTTTCAAGTGCAGTGTTATATTAAAAAAATCTAGGGTTGAGGAAAGCAGTACTGTCCAGCAGTAATGAACACAGTCCTGGAGTTAGACCTAGATTCAGATCTCAACTCCGATTCGTGCTAGCTGTGTATCTATCCTCAGGCAAATTACCCCACTTCTCTAAGACCTCTCTGCAAAGCTGAGAACATAATAGTAACCATCGCATGAAGTCGTTAGGAAGATTCATGCTTGGTTTTAAATACCTATGTCAATAAATGAACATTGTTATTTTCGTGGAGTTCATTCTCCATTTACTACTTTTTTTTTAATTGAAGAAAGAGAGATGACTTGGTAATCATGGATAAAAACAATTGTATAGAAGTCAGACTTTTCCCAGTCAGTTAGTACATTCCTGAATTCCAGTATTTACTTTTATCCTTTTCTTTGTCTCCATAAATTTTTCCTGCAGTGAGCTGAAATTTGCCATAATCTGGCCTATGTTAAGATTCCACCCATCTAGGGGTTAAGAAGAAAAAACGTAACATATAAAAATTGTGTGTGGGTGTGTGTGTGTGTTTAGAGACAACAAGATGCAGCTAAGGCTGAGCAAGACTTATGGGAACAGTAAGGGAATATCAAGGGATAACTTCAATATTCCTGAAACACCCCCCTCCGTCTGATGCCTAATTCCTGCCATTTGTGTACTGCCAGTGGTGTGGCTCAACTATTTGATAGCTGAGCCACTAATACATTAATGCTGCACCCTACCCTCCTCTATGAGAGTTAAGTCCTGAAAACCACTAGGGGTGTGTACAGTTGAAAGTCATGGGGCATTCTCATTAAAAGTAGATGGAAAAATATGGTTAGGGGGACTAAGCCCTTTTACATACTTATGTTTAGTAAAATAAAATAATAAAATCAGCTCACCAAGAGTTTAGCAACACCATTTTATACTTCTTGAATTAGTAATGAAAATATTGAGCAATCAAGGTCCATTTATCCTCGATTTTGCTTAAACTTTTTAGACTCTCCCTTGCAGTTTCAAGGAGATGCTGATAAACTTGTTTTGCTTTGGCAAAGACGGCATGTAGACAAAGAGGCATTCTTTTTGGGACCTGGCACTCCATCCAAACATTCAGAGTCTTTCTGATTTTATGCTTCAGAGTTGCTGACTCCAACTTCCTGGGCCCACCATGGTCCCGCAGTTACAGGGCAATTTGGCAGCTTGAGATCAAGAGGCCTTGGGGTAGCCCTTACTTCATCTCCTCCCTGCAGCTGAATAGCTATTTCTCAAATCCCACTACCCAATATCAAAGGCTATTACCTTAACTATACCTATGAAAACCCCACATCAATGCACATTTAATTAAACTACCCTGAGCTGGCTCTGTCATTTCGTCCTACTCAAGTCTGATGACTCAACTACCTTTCCTCATGAGGCCCAGGGGGTGGGCCTGCTTTCTCTGGTCTTCCCCTGTCTCTCCCAAGATCCATGTTGGACAAGTCAGGCAGTCTCAGTGACCACTTCACTCACCACTCCTGACGGCAGGGCCCCAGGAGGTTCTTCCTACCTGGAGTTGCTAAGGTTCGCATGAAGGGGATACCAATTCCCTGAACACAGTTGACCCAATGAAGGATAAGGATTGATGCCAAAGTCAAAAGAGTTGTTAATATGTGTTAGATTTTTGTGTGGCTCCCTAAAAATGTCACCTCATTTACTCCCAAGGACAGTGCTATGATAGGGGTTATTAGTTCCATTTTGCATCTAGGAAGTGGTGGGCCTAAGCTGTGAACCCAAATCTGTCTGATATCAAACACTGTCTTTCCTCTGGAGAAGAGGAAGACACAGGAATAAGTGCTATGAGGAACAAAATGTTGCACAGTCATAATAATAGCTACTGCTTAGCAGCCGTAGGTCAGGCATTGAGTTCCTGACATGCATTATCTCACTGCATTCTCGTAATAGCTCTGTAATGAATGTCTCATTTTTTTCTCCATTCAAAGATGAGGAAAGTGAAGCTCAGAAACTTGTCCCAGAGCCCAGTTTGTATCTAAGTGGGTAAGCCAGGTTCAGACCCAGACCCAGACCCAGGCCCAGGCAAGATCAAAATCTGTACTTTTAATTCCTATACTATCCATACATGGCTTCTCATAAGGCCATGCGTGTAGAAAAGCCCTTTATAACCTAAAGAGTGTGCAACAAATGTAAGTCATGGTGCTTCAATTTGTAATTGATAAAGTTATTGGTGTGTCATTTGAGTGACGTTTGTCTTCTTCATCCCGCCACGTGTTCTGGGATCCAGCACAGAGCCAATCACCAAAGTATTTGTCAAGTGACTGAATGGTTGCATGATCCTGCCTTTTGCCTGCACTGTAAGATTCTCAGGCTTACAAAGGGATTGATTCATTTATTGATCCATCTAACAAATGTTAATTGAGCTGAACAAGCATGAAGAAAAGGTAGTACAACGTTGGCCATTCACTTTACAGGAAAGATTAGAACAGAACTTAGAAATTCTTATAGCTAATTATTTTTCTGGTTGAACAGTATTGACACAAATCAAACCTGACACAATTTAAGGTGTCTCAAAATAAGGAGTTTTTCTTGTTAGGATAATGTCACAGGTCAATAAAGCCCCACTTTAATGGTTCATACTTCTCCTCTTAATATCATAACATCTTAACATCATGAAAGGCTCAAGCCAGAATGACCCTTAGTGCTCATTTGATCCAACCTCCTCATATAACAGATATGGAAACTGGAGCCCAGAGAAGGAAGTGACTTGCGCACAGACACATAGTTGTCAGTTGCAGAGCTAAGACTAGAACCCAGTTCTTCTGCATCCAGGCTCTGGGTTCATTATTCCTTCATTTAACAAACATTTCTTGAGCATTCACTTTGTGCCAGGCACCAGGCACAGAAACAAGAATCTAACAAAGTTCAGGGACTTATAAGCTTCAGGAAGCTCAGAGTCTGGTGGAAAACTCACGCGGGTAAACAATTACAATACAGGCAAGGGCAGCTGTAGGAGGAAGCACAGGGCAGTGCAATTCAGAGTCTCACCGACAGCCCCCTGCCCCGCCCCAGTCAGGTAGAGTTCAGAGAGGGCATTCCTGAAGAAGTAAGAATTAAAAAGGCAGAACAGGTGAGGAGTGGGTGTTTCAAACAGAACGACTTGAACATGCAAAGGCATGAAACCGCATGGTGTTTCAAGGGAAATGTAAGCAGTCCTACATGGTTTTACAGGGAAGAGCAGAGTACAGGGGACAGGGGCCAGCTCATGGAGAGCTCTTATTAATTGAGAGCAGGAGAGCAGTCTGCCAAACAAGGTTGGATGTTACTGTTTTCCTCTGCTAAATCTTTCCCTCAAATTGGCCAAATACTGTATGCCCCTGAAATCAGAGATCCATCCACCAAAAAGTAACTGGTATTTGGGAGCTGCCCTATTTAGCTCATAAATGTACATAATCACACCCAAGTCTGTAAAGATGCAGTAGGTTTACATTTGTATGTGAAACAGAGTTTATTCTTGTATTGTTATTTATTAACTACTGTATTATTTGCCATTCGAACAGCTGTAAATCTACTTTGCCCCACCCTGTAGAACCACGGAGCCCACATAACCAAGATTCCTCTGTCAAAAGAACTTACCTTCCAGTGTGTCTGGCTTGTAATATAGCTCAAATCAAAAGACTGGGCTAGGGACAGCCCTCTGCCACTAGCTTCAGTAGTATCTTTAATCTCTCCTCATCTATACAAAGGGGTTTCCTAACTTATAGAGTTTCTGGGAGAATTAAATGAAATCGCGTGCAACACAGTGTCAGGCACACTATAAGTGCTCAAGACTGCCTGAAGCTGAATCTGTAGATATGTATACAAAGATATATAACGTCAAAGGTAAAGGGAGAGAAATATTTTTAGCATTGAAGGTAAAAGCTGTGCCTTCCCCCTCAACCTAGTCCTGAGCCTGGAACAGGATAGGTCCTTCAGAAAATGCGTGTGTAGATGAAAACACGTTTGTTGCATTTATTTGACATCATCAGATTGTATACTACAAAAGAGAACTTGCCAGATAAACTAAAGCTTATCTCTTCAGGTGCCAATATTTTCTCTACCATTTTCAATGGAAAAAACGTGTTTTTTTTTTAATCCTTTCACCTTTTACACCCAGTCAATGGAAAATGTTTGTAGATATTATAAAAGCACTTGACCTCTTATATAGAGTATCCTAAACAAAAATTAAATTTCTTGAAGACTCAAGCTCTGTATCAGTCTGCAATGTACAGCAGAGTGTGGGTTTGCTTTGAAAGTTTTCTGTCTCCACTGCCCCTGATCTGCTGTGAGCACTCACGTCCCCCTGAGGTCCGTGTGCTTCTCTAGCCATCCAGCAACCTCTCGTGAGGCCAGGGGGCGGTTCCCCTGCTTCCTTATCTGCCCCCCAGCTTACCTGAACACGTACTGGTTTTTTGCTGCTTGTCAGTCTATCTGATGTCTGCCACATAGAACACAGTCACTCAAATATTTATTAGCCAGTTAAAAAGCATTGTGAGGTGATGCACAGCACTGGATAAGACTCTGAGCCTTCCTGCCTATTTCCGCGAGTGACTTGAGCCAATTACTTTTCTGAATCTGTGAATGAGAATTATTTTTACACTCTTTAAAGAAATAAACACTGTGCATTGTACATAACAGGTGCTCAATACATGTTTGTTGAATGATAGATTATCGTGAGAACCAAATTAATTAAGATGATAACATTAATTATTTTTGCTGCCACTGAGGGGGTACCTCTAGTGGGTGGGGGATGACCCTCCATTCATTTTGTAGGTCGTCACATCTAATCAACTGCACTCTAGCAGGCAGACATCCAAGTTTGCTTACAAAGTAGGCATTAATAAGAGCCACCGCACGAGAAGCGGAAGAGAATAGAAGCCATCTACTCAAATGTTTACAGAGCAGCCATATTGTGCTAGTGTGGGTGCTGCACGCCGGAGGACGAACAGGGCACAAAACACAGTTCCTTGAGCCCTCACGCCCTCAAGGAATTCAAGTCTGAGAGAGACTGGTGAATACAGTGTCTGCTTTTCTTATTTTATATTTCTTGTTTTGTATTTCTTAATTTTTTAAGTAAAATAATGTATTATAGAAAATGTAGAAAGCCCAAAGGAAGCAAATACACAATAAAAACATCCATAATCTACCTCCCAGAGATGACCATTGTCAACAGGTTCTTATATATCCCTCCAGCCTAATTTTTTCTTTTTTTCTGTATGTTAACGATGGCCCCTCTTGTCTCCACATCCCTGCAGCCTCTGGAGAGTTCCTTGCCATCAGTTTGTACTTGAGACGTGGAAAGGCCAGCTGGATCAGGCCTCTCTGGTGTGGGCATCTGTCCAGGGTGATTCTTCTCTAGGGCCAGCACGTCCAAGTATCCACGACCCACAGATGGTCCCAACTGCTATCAGTCTGAGGCCTGAACAGCAGGCTGTTTTTTCAGCCCTGCTGGGCTGTCCTCAGTCGGACTGAGCCAACTGTGCATAGAGGCCCTTTGTCTCAGAAGGTCTCTGTGGCCAAGTTTTCATGGTCAAGTCTGAGAGCTGACAGAATTAAAATTCACACACATACCTTGTGACTTCTGTATCATTCAGGCCCTTGCCTGAATTCCAGTTTCTTTCTGCCTGATTTTGTACGTTTACCATGGCCATTGCCATCACCCTTAGCCCTCCCCAATTGAATTAAAATCACTGATTCAACGATTCTCCAATCAACCAACATTCCTGCTTAGTTTAATGTAGGTTGAAGATAACTCAAGCTTATCTTTTCAGGTGCCAACATTTTGTCTACCATTTTCAATGAAAATTAGTAACCTATGCAAGGCCTGGGAATCCAAAAGCTCATGTTGTCCCTGAGGCCACTGGTAGTAGTACCTGGTGGCCACGTGACTACAGCTTGCAGCAGTGGTCAGTGTATTCTTTATGGAGATTGGAGACCTGGGTTCAACAAACCTCTCTGCCACTGACTCACTATGTGATTTTGGGAAACCACCTTTCCTCTCTGGGTCTCAGTTTCCCCATCCATACAAGAAGGTTGGGTTCTACAGCCCTGGCACACCCTGTGGTTGCTGAGCTGCTCTGTGGCCTAGAATAGACTGGGAAAACAGCACAAAGAAAGGAACCCGAATCACATTCTGCCACAAACCCCAATAAATGACTCTATCATATCAAATCCTCTCTCTGGACCTCAGTTTTCTCACCCGTAAATAGGGAGAAGGAGGCCCTTTAGGGCTAGTTAAGTTCTCAGTGCCCTTTCAGTTCTGACATTCATAGAATATTAAGATTTACCTTCCTGGAGGTTACTAAATACTTAAAATGTAAGCTTGGAGGCCTTCAACTTACTGGACTCATGGGAGGTAGTGGGGTGGGCAGCAAGAAAAATGCAAGAAAAATCAGTATAACCTCACACAGTCCTGGGTTCAAACCCTAGCTTTGCCTTTTTTTTTTTAATTTAAAGATATTTATTTATTTTTGGAGAGGGGGGAAGAGAGAAAGAGAGGGAAACATTGATGTGAGAGAAAAACATCAATCAGCTGCCTCCCACACGCCCCCAAACAGGGATCTGGCCCACAACCCAGGCATGAATTGAACCAGTAACTCTTTGGTCTGCAGGACAACCCCCAACCCACTGAGCCATACCAATTCAGGCCCTAGCTTTGCCATTTAATAGTTGCTTGACCTCAGGCAAATTTTTCATCTTCTCTGAGCTCAGTTATGTCTGCAGACTGGAAAAATAGTAACTGCTTTGAAGAGTTGGGGTGAAGATTAAAGTGTGTAAAGCATCATGCGTAGTGAGCAATACTATGCTTTAAAAAGGTTATGTAAGGCATCAGATACAGCTTAGGTGTAGAAACTAGAGTTCAACAGGAGAAAATTCAGTTCCAAGAAGAAATGAAAAGACAGAATGGTTTTCTTAATTATTAACAGTTAAAAAAAATAAAAGTAACATAAGCTCATTGTAGCAAATAAAAGAAAAAATAAAGAAAAAATTAAAGTTATCTGAAGTTCCACTACTTACCGTTTTCATTTTGGTCTAAGAGGTCTTTCCAGGAGGTATCCAACCATGTGATATGAAAAATAGAGACATTTATTGAAGGAGATACAAAATACAAGAAGCATTGTACATAGGACAATGACCTATGTCCCCTTCAAAGTAGGCAGCTTGGGACCTCACACAATTCTCCCAATTGCCATCAGCTGCCCTATTGTATTTTCCTGAGTCTCATCAATTGTCTAAAATCTCTTCACTTTCAAAGGTGATTTTAGTTTTGGGAAAAGCCAGAATTCACACACACAGTATTTGGCAGTCTGAAATGGCACCATTGAACGTCTGTCTTTAGGTAAGGACACAGTTCTCTGATGCTCCCTGTGGCATTCCGGGGAGGGGGCTGGTCAAGGTGCCCTCCAAAATCCTCTGAGCTCTAATATTTTATGAAACACTAAAAATTTCATGATCACAATTAGTGCTCACATTTTCCCTCTACAGTTCACTTGTTTTAGAATGAAGGGAACGAGCACTTATTGCCCGTCTACTATACTCTAGGGACAATGCTTTCCACACCTTATCTCATTTGATTCTCAGAACAGGTTTGCAAGGTCCTTGTTGTTGTTCTGATTTTATAGAAAAGGAAAGTGAAACGCAGACAGGGTAACACAGCTAGGAAGGGGCAGAAATTTGAACTACAGACCACTGAGGCAGGTGATTGACAAGGAGCAGGTAGGACCTGGTCCTTCCTCACCCACTCCCTTGACCCTCCACAACCCCCTCCCTCCACCCAGGGACTCCCTACCCCTAGCCTGGCCTCTTACCCCCATCTTCAAGCTCCTCGTGCAAATAGACCTGGCGCTGCACCTGCATGCCCAGGGTGCAGGTGGCCAGCAGCAGCGACAGCAGCCCCTTCATCCTGTGGAGGAGCCCTGTGTCCCTAAGCACAGCCTCAGAGAGCCACAAGCCTGGCCAGGTGTTTCGTCTTACTGCAAACACCTCTGCCTGGACCCTGGGGTAGGGGCTGAGATCATCTGTATTCTGCACCTGACTGCCTCTCATTTAAGGCCTTGGGCCTAACAAGGACCCAGCCAATGGTTGGCAACCATGTGCTAAGAGTGCTGGAGGATGGAGGTGGGAGGGCCCCACTAGGGGTTGAGGGAGCTACAGGGTAGGGTCCCCAGGGAGTAGGGGAGTGGCAGGCTAGCTGAGGTTGGCCTCTGGGGTCACTGTGAGCCTGCTCAGTGTTGGCGTAGCCAGTTTCAAAGTACTCTCACATGCTCCCTTCCACCATCTTTCTGTCCCTTCATCCCTGCTTTCCCTGTAACCTTCTATCCTTCCTTCCTTCCATCCACTGGGCCTATGCAGAACAATAACAGTTTCATGTCTGTTTATTTTAACAAAAACACCTAAGGCCTGAGGGGGCCCAGGAGAAGCACTGTTCCAGAATGGGATCTCGGGAAGGGCTTCCTGGAGGAGGTGACACTGAGATTAGCCAAGCAGGGAAGAAATGGGCAAGATGGGAGAGGAGCAAAAGAAATACTATGGGCAAAGGACCAGAGGAGAAAAAGACTATCACTTCTACAACAACCCAAAACTATGCAACCAGCATTATTTCTCCTATTGTGTGGAAACAGGCTCTGAGAGGGAAAAAAGGCACCAACTATTCGTTTTCATTATTATACTGTGTGCTAAGCACTGCACCAGGCACTTAACATGCCTCATATCATTTAATCCTCACAACAATATTATGAGTTCAGTCCTATTATGCTCACGTTACAGATGAACAAACCAAGGCTCTGAGAGAAAACGTGACTTGAAAGGTCACACAGAGATGGAATAAGGACTAGAACTCGGGCTTTCTCATTTCCGCCTTCACAGTGCCTTCATTCCACCATTGATCTATTCAATATCCAGTTATTGAGGTCCCAGTCGTGCCAGGCACTGGGCTAAGTGCTGAAGATACGGTAGGGAATAAGGCTGGCAAATATCCTGCCAGTGGAGGGAATCTGGATTTGGTTCTTCCAGCCAGCGTTCTTCAGCCTCAGCACTATTGACATTTTGGGACAGATAATGCTTTGTTTGGGGGCGGGGGCGGTGCTGTCCTCTGCATCGCAGGGTGTTTAGCAGCACACCTGGCTTTTACTCATTAGATGCCAATGGCACTTCCCCTCCCCAGTTGTGACAAGTAAAAAAGTCTCCAGACATTGCCAAATACCCACCCTGGGCACCTATGGGGTGACTCAAATCTATGTATGCAAATTTGTTCCCCAGTTGAGAACCCCAGCTCTAGGCACTGGTGGGGTTTAGGGTTTTGAAAGGAGTGTGACATGCTGAGCAGTAGGAGTGCTCTGGTGGCTCTAATAACCTCTTCCATTGTCATGCTCATAGTGTGAGAGGTTTTACTATGCTTCATTCTGATAAGCCGGAATCACCGTGCCACTGGGGTAACATTCCTACTGTCTGTTCATTTTCCGTGAATCAAGTAGATTAAGTTGGCCATGCGTCCCTCAAGGGCAGTGACCACTGTGGCTTCTTTGTTTTTATATTCTCATCTCCTAGCAGAGTGAAAGGTAAATAAATGGATGCATTTTTTAATTTTCTTTTAAATGTAGTTGTATTTGTTTTTTCATATCATGCTGATATCAGAAATTTGTCAGAAGTCTGATTTATAGTATAAAACGTGTATCTTTGTAAGCAAAGAAAGATGTCTGTTTTAACTTTTTGATCCAAAAATTCTATGAGTTGATAAAATGCATAGACTTCATTTAGAGGTTTATTTTCCAGGTGGGAAAGGCCCACATGATTTTTGCAGCATCTGCAGGGGTTTCTTCCATCTGTAACAATGTACTGTCAATTATTCTCTGAATGAAGCATGTTCATGCAGCCTTTACTGAGCGACCCCTATGAACGAGGCACTAGGAGAGGAAAAAGGCAGAGTTTCCATCCTGTAGATGCATCTAATCAAAAGCGATGTCAGGCTTACCAAGGCCTGCCTGACCTTGTTTGTTCTGTCCCTCACCAGCAGTGTAATCTTTGGCCAAACAGGGCCATATTATGACTTTTATAGGCCCTAGGCAATTTTGCCTACATGGAACCCTCCCTCCATAAAATGTATTTAAAGACATATTTATGACTGCATAGGCATAAAGACAAATGTAATACAGCTGGGTTCATTATTATATGCATAACATTTTCTTGGGCACTAAGCACCATGCCTACTGTGCCTAATGGATAAGTTGGCTCTTGGGCCAATTACTAACATCACCTAATTCTCATTTGCTCCCCTTTAAAATTTCAGTCTTGAAGCATTGTTAAAAGGATTATTTGAAATGCTTAGAAGCTACATGAGGGTCAATCAAGTCTGATTTGTTATCTACTATGTACTTACAGCCCTTAACATATAGTAAGCACTCGAGAAGATCAATGTGAAATTATCCACACAGTGCTAGGACACAGTTAACACTTGGTAACTATTGGATTTCTTTCCCCAGATCTCCCAGGGAACAGTTGAGGACATTAGATGCAGAAAGCCGAAGTGTATAGTACAGATCCTGACCGTGATAGGCATTCGGGTCAGGAAGAACTGTTTGGGTCAATAAGGTCACATGCTTCTTAATTTTTTACTTGTCATTGCACCCACCCCCTGGGTCCACTTAACTGTATCATAACACAATCTATCATTAGCTGTATAGATAGGACAAGGGAGGATTGAAAACCATCAATTTTATACTCCTGCATGGGGTATTTATATAGATACATATGCAAGGAGTTGTACCAGCATTGCCATGTGTCTCCAAATCCTCTGCGGATTTAATTACAAAGCTACAAAGTGAGTCCATAAATTATGCACCAGGCCATGTTTTGGAAATCACTGTGTAGTCTTGGGAATTAGATAGGCAGTTAGATCTTTGTAATTGATATGCTCCCACTTAAGGATTAAAACCCTGTGGATCTGTGAGAATTTTTTTCTGCCTAAAGACAGTGTATCTGCAGTTCCGTAGGCTAGCTGGACATTTAAAATCCAAACAGTAGATATCAGAAGGAGGAGAATTTTGCAAACAGCTATCTAATCCAGCCTTCCCTAGCCTCACCTCCCACCAGGGGGTCTCTGGTTCCTCTCTGCCCACTGCATCTGAAGGACACGCCATTTCCCAAATGCACGACACATAGCCTCAAGCCACCGTGTCTTTACTACACTGTTTTCTTTGGAATATTCTACCCTTCTTCATTCTGGAAACCCCAGAAAGAGCATCTATTCCTAGTAGCTACTTTACAAGTGTTAGTTTCTCTTCCCTGAGGAAGAAAGCAAAGGTTTCACGTTTCAGCTCAAATGCTATTCCCTTTGGAAGCCTTTCCTATTTTCCCTAGGAAGAAGGAAAGAAAAGGAATGCACCTGTGTTGGACAACAATTATGTAGCAGAACCATGTATTTATTATCTTATTTAGCCCTCGGGGTGATTTTGTGTGGAAAGTATCCGTATTCTCAGTGCCCAGGTTAAGGACTCGAGGTCTAAAACGTTAATAAGTGTTTATCTTGGCCAGGGTTCCCTGCTAGGAAACCCTGCTAGGAGGTGGAACTGGGATCCAGTTTTGAAACCTCTGTCTTTCTCGGCCAAATCAGTCCCGCTGTTGGAGCTCTCAAAGTCTTTCCACCATACTCTTACCCTGACCCGTGTCTCCCCGAATGGTAGTTTACTTACACACCATCATAACCTGTCTCCTTCACTAAACTCTTAAACCAGAGGCCAAATCTTACTTCTCAGTGTGTCTCTGACGCCTGGCACAGGGACTGTTTATACTGCGAGCTCAGAACATGTTGAGGGAATGAGGTGAATGACACCAAGCACTTTGCAGTCTTCAAGCCATTTTCAAATACATGATTTTTACTTAATTGTAAGTAAGCATGAAACAAAGTCCATACCCTTGGAAGCTAGCAGTATACATGAAAAAACGAGCTATATGCAGTGACAGAGATAGTGAACAAAATAGTAGTAGGAATAACAACATTATATACAGATATAATGAAATAAATTATGAGGCCAATGAGAATGAGGACTGAGAAAAAGATTTTTAGACCTGAAGAGAAAATCATCTTAGAGCTCCATTTAGAGGACTTGGTAGGACCTTTTTTAACACCTTATTTCACCTTCACAAAAAGCCAGTGAGTGATATTGCCTCTATGTCTCAGAGAAGGAACAAAGTCTCTTTGTTTGAGAGGTTAAGTGTTTCGCCCAAGGGTACACAGCTGGTTTACAGCAGAGCCAATTCTCTGTTCCAGTCTCTAAGAGCACTCTTCTTTTTAAAATGATAGCTGGATTATTCTGTGCCAGTATTTTAGGGGTACTAATAATTTATATTTTGCTCTTTACAAGCAATAATAACATTTTAGCAGGGGCCTTCTGGCTAAACACTGTGGTGTGGTAGAATGAGTATGTATCTTGGTTTGAGTTGGAATGTAACTTATTTAGGATGTCATATCAGGAAACCTGGGTGGGAGTACAGTAGTGAGACGGGAGTGAAGAAAGCCAAAAATGTATACATCATCAGGCTAGTTACCATGGTAGCCAACTGGAACTCATTTATACTGGGAAACTCTGGGAGACAGTAGAGGACACATTCAGGATATCCCAATGGAAGGGTGAGGAACTGGGGTACTGTGCAGCAACTTACCATCCATCATTGAGTTCAGGGCTACTTCTGGTGACATTAAATCTCTGAAACTCCCACCTCGCTCTGCACATAGGCCAAGTGTGTTCTCTGGCCAGAAGGAGAAAAAAAAAAAAGCAAAAAACCCATCAGGAAAAGAACTGTAGGTATTCCCTGTAAGTGGCCTTCTGTGTGTAGCTGTGAATGCCAAGAAGATATGGACAAGAAACCATTAGCATCTGCTACAGAATGTAATAGGATACAAATCCTGCCTCTATCACTTCATTCTACATTCAAAAGAAACTCATTAGGTATTTATTGTACATTATACCCCAGGTCAGGTTCAGTAAACTATAGTTTGAAGGCAAATCTGGCCTGCTGCTTGTTCTATAAATGAAGTTTTATTGGAACACAGTCATGTCCATTCATCCATACTTTTGCTCTACAATGGCGGAGTTAAATAGTTGTGATAAAGAGTGTCTGGACTGAAAAGCCGAAAATATTTACACTTTACAGACAATGTCTGCCAACTCCTATGCTAGGTGTCAATACTCAGGATACTGAGATGAATAAAATCATTCTCTTGTCCTTAAAGAGTTTATAATCTAATGAAAAAGACGGAAATGCAATCTAATAAATGCAAGAAAATGTTACAAGTAGCCATTCAAATGAGGGAATGGTGATTTCTAACTAGTTGGGCGAGAAAACAAGAAAATTTTCATAGGAGACATAACAGATGCTTCAGGGGAATCTGGAAAGATGAGTAGGTAGGTATTTTTTAGACGAACACAGAGAAGGCAAGACATTCAACATAGAATGGGCAAAAAATAGCAAAGATGTAACACAGATCAACAATAAGATGAATTTAGGAAACTAGTGTCATATTCGGAGGTAGGGAGAGGAGCAACACAAAAAGACTGGAAAGTAAGGAGTTACATTTTATCTTTTCTTTGGAAATATGAATGGCTCTCACAGTGAGTATGAAGGCCAGGTTGACGGGGGGGGGGGGGGGGGCATCATTACTGGAGTTGATAACTCCGAACTACTGTAGCAATCCAAGCATGAAGTGGAGTGGGCTTGAGCCAAGCTGGTAACAGTGGACGTGGCAAGGGGAGACGTTTTCTGTGCAGACTGAAACGCTCTACCCTGTCCCTAGGCTGGCTTAGGTACTTCCTCTGTGCTCCCACAGGACCTTGCCCACCTCTGGTCTAGCATGAACCACTCTGTGTCGCAACACATTGTGTTTCCTGACAGTCTGAGCAGCTTGCAAACGGGAACCATGCGGGACTGACCTCTATCCTCACCACCTGATCGAGGGCTAGACACACAACTGTGGCTCAGCAAAGGCAACTTCCCTGAAGAAAGGGGTGAATAAATTCGTTGTAAATTCATGGCAAGGGTGGCTTATCTCTAAGTTTGCAATGTCAGCTCACAATGGAGACTTGGACAGATACAGAATGAGGAAGAGGGCATACGCATTCAGCGGGGCTTCTGATGGAGACAGGAGGGTCTGACAGTATGTCACTGTTTGAGCTCTGCTGCTTGTTTATTCCAGCTCCGGAAGAAGGCCAGTGCATTATGATTATATAAATGGCATATGCCTGTCAAATTCAGAGCTGATATAATTATCTAGTGGTATTTTTTATTATATTCTTTTTTATTCCTTCATAAAGTGGTATTTTCCCTAATTATAAATACAATGTCTGTGACTTATTAAAAATTTGGATAATAGAAAAGGAGTATAAAGAAAAAAATAAAATTAACTACAACCCCACAAACTGATTACAAATATTTTCCTGTATATCTTTATAGTCTTCTGGAAAGATATGCACATATTTTATAAAATCAAAATCATACCTATATAGTTTAAAACCATTTAATACCTATTATATATAAAGATGTTGCATCATAATTTTTTCATTTATTCAAACAAGTTTTCTTTTTTTTATTGTTATTTAATTATAGTTGTATCAAACAAGTTTTCAATTCCATGTAAATGAGTATCTAGCATGGTGGCCTCACAATCTCTTGACTTCCAGGCCTCCTGTAATCTATACCCCCCCCACACACACTTCAGCTCTCCTCTCCTGTGCCTATACCCTCAGCCTCCCATCACCTGAACTATTCTACATCTGAAACCAAAAACTTTCTTCAATCTCTGATAATAGTCTGTTAGCTCCTCTAAGCCAACTCAAATATACACACAATACACGTAAAAACTGTAGTTTCAGCAAAGCAGCTTCCCCTCACCCTTTTATCCAGATTGCCTATGCTGTTCCCACTGTTTCATACTGTCCCTATCAGGCACTGTGCTAAGTTTGAGGATGCATACGTGATCAAGTCCTCAAAGAACCCACTGTCAAGGGCGGCCGCTCTGACTCTCTGAACTAGTAAATGCAATAGATATCCCAGACTCTGTTAGAAGTTGCTCAGAGTACAGGTGGGGCATGAAGGAATGACCTGTCCATCCCGCCTGAAGGGAGGATGTTTGTGGAATGTATAAAGCCCAGGGTAGCTGGGAAGTGGGTCTCCAAGGGGCCCAAAGAAGAAGCAAAAGACAAGTACATTCCTCCTTTCCCTCCTTACAACACTTCCCTACTGAGTCTAGATCTCCTGAAATATTTTCTCTTCCTTCCCCAGCTCCCTTCTGCCTCAAAATCCTAGCCGAATTTTCCTATAGTTGACGTTTCACTTTCTTGTTCTCTAGCTAGAGGAAAGGGTTTATGGACAAAATAGGCTGTGTCTTATTTTACTTTTCCCGTATTTAAGCTTGATCTCCTCTTTTCTCTACAGCCAGTAAAGGACAGTCACGTTTTTTGTATGTGTCTGTGTTTTCCCTTAAGAAGGCAGTACTGTATAAATGTTGTTTTATTTGATGCCCAACAACTGCCAATTAAGAAACATGGACACGATAATAGCAATAACAAAAACAGACAGGACGCCAGCGACAGCAGAATGCATTTTGAAGCAATTTGCACCTAAAATCTCAGCTGCGAAAAAATTGGAAATAATTTTTGCTCAAAACTAAAAAACATAACATCACATTTCTCAACACCTGTGTAAAGGAAGGAAACTTAATACTGAGAAATACAAGCTGGTTTTGTTCTTCCTTTAAAAAAAAAAAAGAAAAAGACTTGACTACTGAAATAATCATTCAGTTACATAAGTTATTGGTATCATCTCTGCCTCCGCTTACTCCCTCCTTATTTAATTCCATTGTTTAGTGAGTTTTAAAATCTTAACTCTAAAATGTTACCCGATAAATATACGTACAGTATCTTTCCCACTCTCCATCCCTGCTGTCATTGTCTAAGTTTATACTCTCTTTACTGTTTGCTTGGCTTTAAAAGTCTCTTAGTTTGTCTTCTTTTCTCTAGTCTCATCGCTGTTTGATTCGTTCTCAATTTGC
The DNA here is from genome assembly GCF_022682495.2 of Desmodus rotundus. NCBI lineage: Eukaryota > Metazoa > Chordata > Mammalia > Chiroptera > Phyllostomidae > Desmodus > Desmodus rotundus. The sequence continues at coordinate 34,487,371 of NC_071389.1, forward strand.
TGCCAGAATAATCTTTTAAGAATCCTACCTGTGCAGCATTTATTGATATTCTAAGTGGCAGGATGAATTAGCCCAGTTCCTGTCCTTGATGAACTTACACTGTTTAACGGATAACTTCATCTATTCTTTCTTATTCTGAATCCTAATCCTTATTTTCTGCTCTGTTTCAGCTGCTACCTCATTCCACGAAAGGCCAGTCACTAAGGAGTGTGGGAATGAGAGCTGATATGTCCTTTCCATGTTTAATTTTAGCTGATGATCTAAAGCATGTAGTTTGACACTTAGTGTAGAATGGGGACATAGTACTGTGCAACTGGACGTGGCCTTAGGAGTCAAGAACTGCCTTTGCCCTCAGCTCTCCCTGATGACCTATGTTATGACATTTGAAGCTAAGTAGAGCCTGCTCATGCCTGTGACCCTGCTAAAAGTTAAAACTGATTTAGAAATTGATGACACTGCCTGTGTCATGTCCAAGACATTTATTTACACACAGACAATGTAAATATAGCTTACAGCAGGGGTGAAATGGATCCGGGGAGAAAAAGTCTAGATTCTAATTCTCTTTCTGCTGTTTACTAGTTGTGTGACCTTGAGCAAGCCACTCAACTCTGTGTCCTACTGTCCTCATCTGTAAAATGGGTATAATAACATAAATCTTGAAGGATTATTGTGGGGATTAAAGGAGAAAGTATAGGTGATGGTGCCTAGCACAGTCCTTGGAACTTGGTACGTCAGTTTCAAGGGAACACATAATTCAGATCACCTTCTGTATGCCAGGCCCTGGGATAGTTTCTAGGGCTAAAAAGAGGAGCAAGACTTGGTTTCAACTCTTAAGAAGCTAATATAGCATAATGAAAACATAGATGTGTTTATACGGACGCATATACTCACCAATTAATACTATTAGGTACCTGTGCAAATAAATAGAAAGATATCCTGTGCTAATGGTTTGGAATAATTATCGTTGTGAAAATGTCCATACGACCCAAAGCCATCTATAGTTTCAATGCAATCCCTATCAAGATTCCAATGGCTTTTTTTTTTTTTTACAATAAACAAGAAACAATCCTTAAACTTGTTGGAACCACAAAAGATGTGGACATCCATCCAAAGCAATCCTGAGAAGAAGAAATGTGGAGGCATCACATGTCCTAATTCCAAAGCTACAGTAATTAAAACAGTATGGTACTGGCATAAAAACAGACATCTAGACCAACAGAATAGAGTTGAGGGCCTAGGAAAAAAACTCCATACATACACAATCAACTAATATTTGACAAAGGAGTCAAAAATACTCACTGGAGAAGACAATCTCTTCAATAAATGGTACTGGGAAAAACTGGATCTTCACATGCAAAAGAATGAAACTACACCTCTTATCTTACACTACTCAGCACAAAGTAACTCAAAAGTGGATTAAAGACAAATGAAAGACCTGAAGCCATAAAAATTCTAGATGAAAACAAAGAAAAAACCTCTTCATATTGGTCTCAGCAATGATAAAAGCAAAAATAAAAATGTGTGACTACATCAAAGTTAAAGGTGGTCAGAAAGTAAAAAACTGCCAGTTATAAGATAAAAAAATTGAGGGGGAGCCCTAGTTGGTGTGGCTCACTTGGTTGGAGTGTCAGCCCATAAACTGAAGGGTTTGATTTGCAGTTGGGTGCAGTTGGGGCACGTGCCTAGGTTGTGGGTTCAGTCCCTGGTCCTTCTAAAATCAATAAACACGTCTTCAGGTGAGGATAAAAAAAAGTTTTGGGGATGTAATATAAAGTATGGTGACTATAGTTAACAATACTGCTTAGTGTATTTGAAAGTTGATAAGAGAGTAGACTTTAAAAGTTCTCATTACAAGAAAAAAACTGTGAGGTGAGGTGATGGATGTTAACTAAACTTAATGTGTTAATCATTTTGCAATATATACATATATCAAATCATTATGTTGTACACCTAAAACTTATATAATGCAATATGGGAATTATACTCAATAACTGGGGGAAAATATATCCAACAGATCGAGCATGAGAAATTTTAATTTACTTTAGATCTTTACCTAATGGATTAACTAGCATTCCCTGATTAGCTCCCTCAGTGATATTTTCCAGCATTTCTCTTATCAGCTAAGAGAAGGGATTCACAACACAGTACCTAAATAAACAAAATACTTTTTAAGTCCAAAATAAAATAGAATACAAAGTAAAATGCAAAGAAATCCTGTCCCTTGACCTCACTGCCACTTATAGCTAATGCCCAACTTCTCAGTTTCCTTTTTAACTCTTTCCCTTGATACTTGCATGATGGGCTCTTTCTTATCTTTCACATCTCAATTTAAATGCCATTTCCTGAGGAGCCCTGCCCTGACCACCCAATATAAAGTAGCCCCCCCATTGGTTTCCTATTACATCAACTTAAGTTCTCTGCAAGGCCTTTATCAGTATATTTTTCTTGTTTTATTTGTTTAGTGTTTGCTTTCCATCACAGAATTTAAGCTCTTAAAAAACAAGGAACCTGTTTGACTCCTTCACTGCTTCATTCTCAGAACGTCTATCAGTGCCTGGTTGGAGTAGGACAACACTTCCATACTCCTCAGAGACTCTAAGTGATCTGCCCTTATTTCTCAGACCTTACCTCCTACTACTTTCTCCCTGCCACTCCAGACACTGAACTCCTTGCTGTTCCTTTAAAATGCCAGGCTCACGGTCTTTGCACTTGTTTTTCCTTCCTCTTGGAAACGATTTCTCCAGGCTCCCTTCTTCACTTTCTTCAGGTCTTTGCTCAAAAGTTACCTTCTTACTCAGGCCTTCCCTATTTGGGAATTAAAAATTGGCCGGCATCCTGCTGGAAGCTGGTTGAATCCTTCTCACTGCCCCTCTCCTCTCTCCGTTGAGCTTTCCCCAGAAACAAGGGCCATAAATCCCGGGGACTTTCCTTGGCCGAATCAGTCATCACTGGTCAGAGAACATTGTTTTGCAAACACCTATAACCAGGACACCTGGGGTAGATTAGCAAGGTGACCCACCCTCCCCGGGGGTCTGCTACACACCCTTATAAACGCTCCTACTCTTTCCCTTGCTGCTGTAGCCTGCTCAGACTCAGCCAGAGGGATCGCAGTGTCCGGTCTCGAATGAAAGCCCTTAATTGGACTTTTTTGCCTCCCGGTCCTTTCTTAGCCACTTCGGCTACCTAACAGAAGTTTAAGGTATTGTCATGGCTAGAAAAATTAATTTTTGTAATAAATAATCTTAATAGCAGTACTCATGCTTGTATTTGTCAAACCCAGGCACTGAGTTCTACACGCAATAGGCGCCCATAGCAAGCGTGTTCGAGGGTGATAGCTGGGGGCGTGCGCTGGCGATCCACTTGAAGCAGCAGCTGCTAGCCGCGCCCCTGCCGGGCCGGCCCCTCCCCTCCGCGGCCCCGCCCCCCGCGAGCTGAATGCCTTATAGGCGAGTGACGTCAGGCCGTTTGTTGTCATTGGCGGCTCCCAAGATGGCGTCCATCATGGAGGGGCCGCTGAGCAAATGGACTAACGTGATGAAGGGCTGGCAGTACCGTTGGTTCGTGCTGGACTACAATGCAGGGCTGCTCTCCTACTACACGGTGAGTCCCTCAGGCGCGGAGCTCCTCGCTCCTCGTGGATCGCCGTCCCTGGGTGGAGGGGGGCCGGGCTTTTTTGTAGCGGGGTTGAGGTTGCTAGGCTGGGGGTGCCGCCGTAGAGGAGGGTTCCCTCGGAGAGGAGGGTTTTACGTCCGGGATAGCCAATGGGGGTGGAGGAGATGCCGGTGCAGCCAATGGACAAGCACTGGCTGTCTGTGATTTATGGGTTAGGGGCGAGCCGCGTTCGGTTTTCGGTGGGTTATTACGCGGTGGTCGGGTCCAGCGGGGTTGCGGTTGGGCGGTGGTCGTGGCTTATAGGGTCTGGCGGCGTGGTGCGTGCCGCTTCCCCACGTAGTCATAAACTTGACACCGTCCCCCCTCCCCCCCACTCCCTGTAGACGGCCGCACCCCTCAACTTCCCTCCAGGGATTGAGAAGTGTTGCTTGATCAGGTGCATAGGTGCCCGGCCCTCGAGCAGCGAGAAGGGGTCTGAAATCCCTCGTGTCTGCCCAAGTTGGGTGTTTCGTTCACAGGGCGCACTCCTCTATTCAGCTGGAGGCGAGTGTAACGGACGCCTTAACTTTTGAGAGCCGAGGGTGTCCTTACACAGCAGTCTCTTGTTAGCGAAGAGAATGGATGGGGTGGGGTCTTCTGAAAGTTGTGTTCTGGGGAGGACTGCGTTCAGGCTTGACTGCCCTTAGATACGAATCTGTGGCCTTGTGCAAGTCCATTACTGTGACTCTGATGTTCTGACTACCCCCTCCACCCCCATCGCAGTAGAAGTGGAAGGTGGGTGGTTGTGAGAAATTCCAAAGGTATTCTCTGAATGGTGTGCAGTTAATAATAGCTAATGAGAGGGAGGAAACCACTTAAGACAAAAAGAATGCCCTGAAGGCTTTAGAAAATAATGGAAAACAAGGGGGAAAAATGTGATTATGGAAGAAGGGTAAATGTTGATGAGATAAATGGGGACACTGTATTTATTTATTCGTTCATTTAAAAAGTATTTATTGAGCTCCCTTCCACGACCTGTCAATACTGCTTTAGGATAGGTGTGTGTGAGTGAGTGTGCATGCTCTTGTGCATGTGAGCAAGAATCAGCAGAGTTCAAGATACCATTCCTTCATTCCTCTTCTCTGGAGTTTATATTCTAGTCTAGTGATTCCCTTCATTTTACTAACAATAAATCTACAAGTAGGTATTTTTTCCCCAATTTATTTCCTCGATTTACAGTTTTGGAATCTGAACCTCTAGGCTTTTAAGTAATTTGCTTAAGGTCCAAGAGCTAGCAATAAGTGGTGTAACCAGGATTCCACATTCCTAGATTTCTGACCTTTTCCAGTAACCTCCACTTTCACTTAAGGAAGGAGAAAAGTACAAGCTGTGAGTTATTAAAGTCAAGCCTGCTGGAATAGAAAGTGTAACTTTAAACATCCTTCAGCTATCAACTTCTTTTCTCCATAATTTTTAAAGGGGAAAAAAGACCAAACCTGAATAAGATTTAAACATATTGTTTAAGATTATCTTTAGGTAGCCATGAAAGAGAGGCAACTGAACATTATACTCTGAAAACTTTGGGGTTATAAAATCCCATGGCTCAGGTAAGTGAAGAGTTTTAGTAGATGTGATACTCAGAAAATCCTATGGAACCTTTACAGCCTATTCAAGGTAGAGTAATTTCAGTGACTGTCACTATGGAATTAAGTTACTCTACAAATCCTAAATTCGTGTGGGTCTGCTTATAGGGCCATGCTATAGAGGCCTCTAACTGGGGTTCTTGGGAGCTCTTAGCCCCAACAGAATATTCTTTTTTCCTGTTTTTTTTCTTCCATTAGTGTAGTCTTTTTCTGCCTCTTTGCCATAGTTTCTGAATACCTTGACACATTTCTTCTTGTCTTATTGGCTACATACAGGTTTTTTATAGATCTCTCTCCCTGTTCTGCCCCAAATATTTAGTTTCCATTCTGAGTTTGGATTCTATAAAACATCATCCTTGCCAGCGGAAGGAGGTATCATGTTTCTCACTAACGGCTATTTAGAAGTTTTTTTTTCCTTTTCTAGTTTGGTTTTTTTTTTTTTGATGTTAAAGTATTTGCTTCCAGAGAAACAGCGGAGAAATATTGTAAAATAAAAATATTCTTGTAAAAATAAAATAATACCCAATCTCTGATTAGAGGAGGTCAAGTATAAAGATAAATATTCACTTAAAAAGAAAGTAGGAGCCCTGGTTGGTGTGGCTCAGTGGATTGAGTGCTAGCCTGCAAACCAAACGGTCGCCAGTTTGATTCCAGGTCAGGGCACATGCCTGGGTTGTGGGCTAGGTCCCCAGTAGGGGGTGTGCGAGAGGCAACCACACATTGATGTTTCCCTCTCTTTCTCCCTCCCTTCCCCTTTGTCTAAAAATAAATAAATAAAATCTTAAAAAAAAAAAAGTAGGAGACACATTGAATGTTGGCAGTGAGTTCTGTACACTTGGACATTGTTTCAGTGCATTAAGATTCTGAAAGATTTGAAGGTACATCTTAATGATTTGCCTGTGGCTGACAACTTGGAACCACATCTTCCAGGAAGAGTATCAGAATTAGTTGCACAACCTTTTAGCAGAGCAGTAAATAGCAAGTCACTGTAGTTTCAAAAATCACTTGGGCTCTGGTCCGGCTCTGTCGTTGCAGGTGTGTTCTAGGGTGGCCATGAAAACCTTCAACTAAACTAGATTGGTCTTGCTTTAGCGTCAACCTGTACTGAAAATTGATATTGGGATAATCTCAGGGTTGGCTTAGGATCACTGAAATTTTGTTAGTTAAATTTTTATTAGATAAGAATAGATTCACCTAAAGCTTACCACAGTCTGGATCTTATTCTATGCACCTGGGCCTAGATCCAAACCCAAGCCTATCCTCTGGGAACGGATGACCTTTTTACTTTATATTTCTTTTGTTTCCTTAATATGTGCATTTTCAGTTTTTGAAAAAGAGCTTAATATACTATTACTCTGCCCAATACAGGAACAGAGAAACTCATTACCTCCTTTAGGGAAGTAGATTTTTTTTTTTTTTTTTGAGCTCTAGTTCAGCCTCTTAATTACTGGAAACAATATGACTTAATTCATTCAGCAAATGTTTATTTGGGGCAACTTTGTAATAGGCATTGCACTTTACGTGCTGGAGGTGCAGGCATGAAGGAGAGAGTCCCTTTTGTCTAGGAACTTACAATCCAGCAGAGCAGACACCTACCCATAATTTCAAAATAATATGATAAATTCAATAATAGAAATAAGACTAGACTGCTATGGAAACATTGCCTGGAAAAGGCCAGAGAGACATTTGAGCCTAGACTTAATGGATAAGAGGTAGAGGAGAAGGGCATTGCAGGCAATGGGAAGTGTGCACAAATCGGGAAGCTTGAAAACATAAGGGTTATTAAGAGGATATTGAGAATTTCTGAGTAGCTCTAGTGTAAAAGTGCGTTTGGGAGATAACAGGAGATTGAGTCCAGAAGACATTTGGAGCTGTAGATCAGGCCTGGAGATAAAGGTCTGTTAGATTATACCACGATTTTGTTAGTTAAATTTTTATTAGATAAGATGCCCAAGGAGGGTTGCAGGTATAAATTTGGGAATGCTATGTGAACAGCCAACCATTTATGTGAGTCACGATCACGAAGGAAGATGGGACAAGAAGAAAAATGGAGGGAGGTCTAGATATGGAGGAGTTGGAAAGTGGTGGGGGCATGCCTTTTGTAAATTTATCAAATGTTTATTGAGTACCTACTGTGTGCCAGGTTCTGTGCTAGGAATAGGGATTAAAATTGTCTGTGCCCTCATGACACATACTACGAGCGGATGCAGTAAGTAAGAGCAGTGGTAGGGGAAGCACAGTATGTTTGGGGGAATGTGTAGATGGGTTTCTCGACTCCGTCTTGAAGAGTCAGGAAAGGTTTTCTAAAAGAAGCAGGTTTGCTGTGGCCTTAATGATGAGCAGGGGTTAGCCATATGAGCAGAGAGAGACGTTCAGACTGCTTGGGGTAGAGGTAATGTTTTTGGAGGAGGCAAGAGTCAGGACTTGTCCATCCTGGAACTTGGACTGTGTAGGCAGTTGTGGAATGAGCTGGAGGGGTAAACGGGGGCCATATAATGAAAGGCTTTCTGGGTAAACCATGCTAAGTAATTTGGACTTTACCTTCAGAATAGTCACTTAAATGCTGTAAACACTTTTTAATAGGAAAAACTTATTATAGAAAATCTCATACATAAAAGAGGATACTAAAGTGAATTCCTGTTATCTAGCTTATATAATTATCAACATATGGCCAGTCTTTGTTTTATTAATACTCCTGTCAATTCCTTCATTCCCTAGTGGATTATTTTAAAGCAGATCCCAGACTCCATATCATTTCCTTTGTGAATATTTCAGTATGTATTACTAAAAGTGAAGGTCTCTCTTAAAAATGTTATTATGATGCCACTATTAACAACTAAATACTACTACTAATAATTAATATTGTCAAATATCCAGTCAGTGTTCAATTTCATTGATTGTTTCAAACATCTCTCCCTCATCAGTTGGTTTATTTAAGTCAGGTTTCCAAACAGGAGCCACACGTAAATTTGGTCTCTTTTAATGTGTAGGTTTTCTTCCCTCTTTTTTTCTTTGCCACTTATTTGCTGAAGAAACCAGATGATATGTTTTGAATTTTGCTGGTAATATCTTTGTGGTATGTGTAAACATGTTCTTTTGGGAAAGGATACTTCATAGGTGGAATACATTATAACACATCAAGTGGCATATTCTGTCTGATTGTTGTTTCTCTGATTCTAAAATCGATTAATAGGTTAGGATAAAATTTATATTCTTTAAATGCTGTTGTTACAGAGAAATAATCAGGAGATCACTTTTATAGGACTTAGTGATTGATTGGATGTGAGGGAAAGGGGAAGAAGAGTCTGATGAAGTCCAGGTTTTGGGTTTTACCTGGATGAATGCTGATAGGAAGATAGGAAGAACAGGTTGGGGGAGAAAGGTGATTGCTTTGGGTCATGTTGGAATTGATGTAAAGATGTCATTTGTCTGGAAGTTAGGAAAATATCTGGGTTATAGGTAATGCTAGTTTTACATACACAGAGAGTTGAGCATGAGGATAATAGAGACCTAAGAAACATCATTGGATTAGTTATCTGTTGCTTTGTAACAAATCACTACCTGAAAACCTAGCAACTTAAAACAGCACACATTTACTGTCTCTTAGGTTCAGTGGCTCAGAGCTTGGGAGTGACTTAAGTGGCTCTGCCTCAGGGTCTCTCAGGAAGTTGCAGTCGGAAGACATTGCTAGGGTCTGAAAGGCTTGACTGGAGCTGGAGGTTCTGCTTTCAAGATGACTCAGTCTCACAGCTGCTGGCAGAGAGCCTCAGTTCATTGCTGGCTGTTGGAAGGTGGCCTGGTTCCTTTACTAAGCCACCGGCTAGCCGCTCCTTTGGGCTACTCTAGCGTCATGGTGACGGGGCACGGGCCTCACCCAGAGGGAGTGGGGCAGTCCAAGTCAGAGCAAGGAGGAAACCTGGGTGCCTTTTAAGACCTTGTCTGAGAACATCACTTACGCCTTATTCTGTTCATTAGAAATGAATTATTAAGTTCAGCTCAGGCTCATGGGGAGGGGAATCAGACTCTGCTTTTTGAGAGGAGTGTGAAAGACGTCGTGGACAGATTTTAGATCACCACAAACACATCGAAGGGATTGTCAGAGAAAAATGCCTGATCAGAAGAGTGAAAGGGGACACCAGAGATATAAGAAAAAAAAATTTTTTTTTTAAACAGAAGAATGTGGCAATCAAGTGGGAATAATGAGTTGGCTTGAATACCATTGAGAGGATTGACTAGATAAAGTCTTAAAAATATCCATTGGGTTGGTCAGTTTGCACACCTTTGGTGCCCTTAGTAAGAGTGGTTTCTGTGGAGCAGCGGGTGTGGAAGGCAGGTTGGCGTAGCTCGAAGAGTAAATAGGAGGTAAGAAATGGAGAAATTCTAGACATTTGTAGATGATTCAAGAGGGATATGGAATTGAAGGAAAGGGCTTTTAAAATACGAGTATGCTTAAATGTAGGGATGGGAAGCAAGGCCTGAGTTCAAAATGAGGGTAGAGTCAGGATTTAAGGAATGCAGGAAAGAGTTATATCAGTGGCCTTGGGAATGGGAAAAGATGTAACTAGGGAAGTTTTAAAGGTTAATCACGTTGCATGAAGAACTAATTGAGATTACAAAATATGGTTTGTTTAGTCATTACCCATTAGTGTTTAACTCCCTTTCTTGATTTGTATTGTTTTTGTAACGTTTTAAAGAGAAAGTTAGAAACAGTGAATTAGTAAGTTACCAGGACTACTCAAGGTACTCTTCATAAAAAGAATCATTAGAGAAGTCATGTGTTCTTCGCAATTACATGCTGACTGGAAGGCTCATAATGACTTTGCATTTTAAAACCACTAATATTCAAAACACATTTAAGTGTTATTTGGCAGTCCTTAGCAATGTCTACAAGATGACCAAAAATCTGCCATCTAATTTTTGCACTTTAGGTTTTTGAAGAGCTTAAGTATACGTATTTCTCTTGCAAAGATGTAAAAGAAGTAGTTTCTGATTCTACTAGAAAGATAACAGCACTACTCCCATAAAACAATTAAAAGTAAATTTATACTTTTCTAAATAAACTGTTCATGAATATGTCAAATGTGATTCTTATTAAGTTGACATGCTACATATTCATAGTCTAAATGTAATAGCGTAGCTTTAGAAGAGTTATTCTATTACATTTAGAAGAGCTACTTTATTACTAATCTAAATGCCCTGAAAACAAAAGTCTCCTAAAATGGTAACTAGTATCAGTGGGAAGAAGAATGTGTGAATTTTATATCTTTTGTTTTCCTTGAATACTCTATTCAGACTTGATTTTTCCCTGTTCTAATACTTTTGAGCTTGCTTATATAACTCTTTTGGGCATTTGATAATTTTACCTCTGTTATGATTAACTAGCCGTATCTCTAGTACATTTTTCATCTGTACAGCAAGCTTGTGAACTCTTTGATGGCAGTACTGAGCATTAAAATCCTCAAGCCCTACAATGTGGCACATTGTTCTCAGTGAATGGAAGAATGTCCAAGGTCCTTCAAACAAGGCTTAGGGATGAGATGTAGAAGGCTGTTTTGGAATTGTCGCTTACACAGCTTTGTAAGTTTTGCAGAATAAATTAATGGCAAATACGTACATTTCCATGATTTATGTAAAACTTGTTGGAGCTTATATTAGCAACAGTGGCTTTTGTTTAATCATCCAGAGCCTGTTGAACACATCCCTTGTGTGCAATCTTTTGCTTAGTGTGTTAATCAGTTAAGCAGTTAGTTCTTATTTCTCTTGCTAGCAGTTTTGTTGATGGTAATAATTTGTGAAAGGACAGAAAGTAGAGTTGTTCTTTTTTTCA